>NC_085040.1:6235397-6341104 GCF_963692335.1 Osmerus eperlanus
TCGCTTAATGGTATTAGGTAATTGCCTGGCCTGCATCATCCACCTTGCCATCCCTGTGCGATGATTATAATAATGGCTGGGGATTTGTAATTGGCACCCTCACAGGCTGGCAGGACATGATACAACCCCCCTCCATCACCACCACCACACACACCCTGAAAACTTGTGGCCTGTGTCTGCAGCCAGATAGCTCATCATAGCCAAGATGAGCTCCTGCTACCCAGACATTAACCCCAGCCCATCCACTATTTTCTCAGGCTGACACTTCAATTAAGATAATCCAGGATGTTCCCCCCCCCCCCATTTTCCAGTTCTATCCTGCTCTGCATCCAAAGTGCAGTGTTTTCCTGTGGTGAAAGGAAGGGTTTAGAACTGTCTGTACTACCTCCAGTAGAAACCCGGAATCAGAATCAGAATGGGATTTATTCGCCATGAAAGTTTGCACAGACAAGGAATTTGCTTTGGCAGGAAGGTGCATACAATAAACATATACGTAAAATTTAAATATGTGGACTATCTATACTAAGGGTACATAAACTAGCAGTACTAATGGGATTTGAATATAATTAAATATACAATAAAATAAAATATAAGTTGCCGTAAATTACAATATAAAAATACAAATATTACAAAAAATACAAATGTACAAGATACCATTTTGTAATGCAGTGCAAAAAGCAGTGTGTTTTAAGCAAGAAGTCATTAGAGTCTGTGGTCCCTTGGCCTTGTTGAAGAGGCCAACAGCGGAAGGGAAGAAACTGATGAACAAAGATGAATTAAACAGGGGGGGGAGAGGTAGCGAAAGAGTGAGTTAGAGAGAGGAAGAGAGAGGGAAAAAAAGAAAAGAGAGAGAGAGAGAGAGAGAGAGAGAGAGAGAGAGAGAGAGAGAGAGAGAGAGAGAGAGAGAGAGAGAGAGAGAGAGAGAGAGAGAGAGAGAGAGAGAGAGAGAGAGAGAGGCGACAATGAGAATGGGCTGGGGGGGCTGAAAGGAAGAGAGAAACAGAAGACGCTGTGCTGCTCTGCTCCTCACTCCCCCCATCCCTCTCATTCTCTACGTTTCCACAAAGGGAGAGCCACTCAGTCTGAGATCTGTGGAAGCCTGCGATGCAAGCTGTTGGCATCATAAACAACTCAGCGGTGCTCATAGGATGGCGTCCGCTCGCGTGGCAGGCGGTCCTAATTGTTCTGATGTCTTCGAGGTGTTGCCGGGCGTTCCAGAAACTTGCCCACCACAGGGGTGCCCAACCTCCATAAGAATAGAATATTTGGACCAAATGTTCTTAAATGATCATCGACAGTCATGTTGAAGGGTATGATTTTCCTCTGCTCCCATCAGCGGAATTCCGATTGATTAGGCTGCTTACTTGAAAAATTATTACTTTTTTGACGATTTGATGTCGTCAAAACTAATTGCAAAATGGGTTGCTTTCAGTGGATATTAGTTTCAGTAGCTGGCATGAGGAATAAAACAATCCTAAACAGTAAAGCACTAAATCCGAACTGAACATCCATCTACCCAACACAGACTTGGGAGTCATGTTAAAAATCGTGCCTCAAGAAAATATAACAAACAGCCGCTGGTTATGATAGTCATTGTGATGTATCTAATTACTACAAATGGTGGTCTCCATCTGTGTTAATGCCTCCCTCCTTGCACCCACAATTCATCCGGGGGAGAGGCAATTAATGAAATTACAGTATCAAAAGTGTTACTGAGAGCCACATGCTCCTTTAAGCGATACATATTTACAACATCAGTGCCTCTGGAAGTGGCTATGATGCCATGAATGCTAACAAGCTGTAGCTTTCTAAAATGTCAAGCCCACAGTGCAAGCTGGGGATGAATGGCCAAAGGTTACACCTTTGTGTCTGTTTGGGCTTAGAGACGCCTGCCAGTATGAGGTAGTTACATATCAAGAGATTAGTTGATGAATGCAGCTCTCAGCAAAAGATACACTTCTTGAAGTATAGATGATTGCATCAACAGTTTACAGCGCCAATGTAGAAGAGTTCTAGTCTATATTACTAAACAATTCCATGAGTCAAGTTTGCCTCTGTCACAATCCTTATTTCTTCCCTTTTCCTCTGACACCCTGTCAACCACAACTCTCTTTTAGTCCTCTTATCCTCCCTTCACACAGCCCCCCCCCAGTATCTCTCTTCGCCAAGGCACCATGACACAGAGGCCACTAGTGGGAATAAGATAGTTAATCTCTGATGGTTAAATGCTCTTGTATGGCCCTAAGCAATTCCAGTCAACCATCTACTTCTCTCTGCTTACGTTTTCTCATGGGACTCTATCCAGCTCTTTATTAGATGAACTACCGGGAGTGGGGTGGGGGCTTCTTTTAACTTAGGAATGCATAAGCCTATTTAGTTTTACTAAGCTGCAGTAATAGTTGGACTCGTTTGTTTGTTAGAATAACTTTATGTAAGGTAATGGTGGCTTAAATGAGCAATCCTCCACTAAATTGCTTAATTCTCTATGGGCCTTTTACCTCTAATATACTCGGTTTCCTGATAGCCTCTTAGATTTTAAAAAGTCCTCAACTGGGGTTCTCCACGCCCTTATGGCCAAAGTTGTATCCCCGATAACTTCATTTATTCTCTATGTATCTATCCACCACCATTGATAAGAGTTTGTAGTTCAGATGCTTTCATGTTATCAGAACATCAGTTCAACACACAGGGAGCTTAACAGGTCATTTCTCAAACACAAACATACAAATGAGGGTTAAAAAATTGTCTGAAAGACACCTGTTGCAGTTCATGCTAATGGTTACACTGCAACTAACTTTCAAGCTTCTGATAGACATCCACCATAGACACCCACAACTTGCCTAAATTAGATCCACTAAAGAAAAACAACCAAGAGCACAAAGCCTCAAGTCTCAGTCAAGCAAAATAAGGAAAACCCCAAAATGGAGGTATTCAGTCCGACAGCCAATGAACAAACATGAGGTAAAACAACAGTCAACCAATCATCTTTCTCCCAGTGGAGTGGGAGGACCTTCCTCGCCTGCAAGTTTAGCCCAGGTGAAACAAATCCTGACTAACGAGGTGGCTCCAATTTGGGAATGCCACACCTGAGCAAAGTAAAGATGTTTCAATGGAAGAGACACTAACACTGTTTGTTACCCACTACCAGTAAAAGCAATCACTCTCAAACAATGAATTATATTCATATATATAGATAGAAAGACATGTTCTGTTGCTCTGTTACAAAAGGCCCACATGCTATTTATATGAGAATAAAATCAAACAAAGTTCAAACTGATGGTCTTAATTTCCAATTGGGTCACAATCAGGGAACATTCAGAATTTGAAAAAGTCTGAATCCTGAAAGAACTCACAAACAGGCCATTACAATCCAGCAAATAAAAATGACTTACCAGACATCTTCAGGTCAAAACAATTCAACTCCATGTGGTCCAAATACATTTTCCAATTGAGGAAATCCCTTTATAATCCAGTAAACTGTATGAGTAGTCAATGTCCTTATTAATCCAAATGATCTTCACTTGAAGTAAATTGTGTATGAAGATTATCAAACTGTGTTCCAATATAGTTGTATTGCCCTGAACAAACAATTTCTACTTAAAACTATCTCAAGATGACTGCTCCCATGCTTGCTTCCAACGTTAAATAAATGTGGGCGTGGCTATGATGGTGCCTTCTGTGACTATGCAGATGCAAGGGTAATTACTGTAGGTCATTCTGTGAATCCTCCAGAAATATCCTAATAACCAACCTCGATGCCCAACCCCTGTTTTAAAATAATCTAGGTTATAATTATTATATAGGTTTTAAAGTATAAGTCTAAACAGGTGTTATAATTTTAAAGGTCAGAGACAGGGAGGAAGAATACATAACAAACAATCCCAATTTAACCACAGTGTCCACAGTCATATAACAAAGCATCTAAGGGGCCAAAAGGACAACAGATAGGCTGTGTCCTCCTCCAACTGTGCTTTAATGCTTCCCCGTACTCCAATGTTGTCCCATCCCAGCGTATCGGAAGCTAATGTTCACGGCTCTCAGTAGCCAACTCGAGGGGCCCAGTGGTGATGGCCGCACAGTCATTAGCTTGCACTTAATAAGAAACCGCTTTTCGTGTCACAGAGAATTCATCACCCTGTGGATAAACCGTAGGCGTGCTGAGGAAGGTGCCACCAAATGTGTTTTAAAAGACACAGCAATTTCCTCCGTTTATAATGTTTCAGGTGGAACCCCTGCCTGGAGCACAAAATGGAATCTGCCGCCAGCTGTGTGCTGGGCAGGGTACTTCGAGCCATTTGCCTTTGATGGCTACACCACTAGTAGTTCTTTTAGTCCAAGCTTTCTTTATGGCTGTTTCACGACTGGTTGTTCTTTTAGGCCAAACTTTTAATGGCTGCTACTACAGTGTTGGTTCTGAACTCATACCTTGAGAGGAGACAGGCATAGCAGATATGCAGTACTAGATGTACGGTATTAATGAATGGCTATCCGTGTACAGCCACATGTGGCTGTCAGCCATGAGGTGTCTGTCAATAACAAGTTTTGCCTGTGAACATACTCTCACATGCCTAGCAAAACAGAACAAAAAGTGCTGACATGCTTTGTATAAATGCAAAAAAAAGATTTGTGCTGTTGGTAGTCACAATTGGTAGTCACTTAAAGCACTTCAGTGTTGTACTAGAGTTTTGTTCATGTAACACTGGTTGGATAATATTAATACCTTTAATTTCATTTTAAACAATTCTGGTACTGTAACTCTTGTTTCAACCAATAGCATGGGGAACATTGATAAATGCAATTAGACACATGTAAAGTCAACGAGGTCAAACATTTGTGTACATTTGGTTTATTTGCCATTTTGTCTTTCAGCATTGAAACATGTGTACTTAAGATACACAGAGATGGACACTGGAAGAAACCTCGAAAAAATTTGATCTTGGTCGAGCTGTGTTCACTGTTACCTTATGTTACACACACACTCCAACACACCCCTGAGAAACTACTATAAAAGTTGTTGACTTACTCTTCCTCCATGTTTGTCCCATTAAATGAATGAAAACCACATTTTCTCATTACAGTGAGTTAGTCACAGACATTTTGGGCCCATGCAGAAGCAATATGAGAAGTTTTATCAACATATTGTATTATGTAAGATTGACTGTGGGTTGTGGGGAAAAAAGCACTTTGCCCATAGGCCTTCCAGGTCAAAATAGAGGAATCCTATGGAGGGGTGGTCATGGGCCAGAGTCATTCAAATACGCCAAAAGTGCTGATGCCTCCTGTTTACCTTGTGGTAATGGATTTGTTTGCTGCCGACCCCTCCCCCACTACCTCCTCGAAGGAATATAGTGGGCTTAGCTTCATTCACTTTCTGCTGCCCTGGCCATTTATTTTGATTAGCGGAATGAAGTCCTCCACACAGCTATACTGAGAATAATTGACACTGTGTCCTAGGAGGTCATGAAAAAATACACCTTGAGTCCAGAAAGCTGTGTGTACACTTACCCACTGCATGGCGGTGGAGTGGGAAGGGATTGCAGTCGGATGTGGAATGTGCATTACTGCTAGACATGGCAAAGAAAGCTGTCAAACTTGTCATAAATCATTTTCCTGCTTTTTTATTTCTCTGCTCCCAACTTCATTGACAGGATAATTGATGTGTGTTGTGGACATCAAACTTACTTTGACTATATTTTTTTCTGTCAGCTGGTTATAAGAGGTCACTGATATCAGAGGTGTAATTTAGGTCATAACCTTAAAGTGTCTCCTGTTGAGACATATTTATTAGATTCCAATCAGTTGTTCATTGGCACTTGAATTCAGCTAAGCACTTTAGGATTATGGTGTCGCCAATGTGAGGCCTTCACTTGGTAAATATAACAGGAACCTTACCTCTGACACGGATATGTATTTGCTTACCTTTCTATGTACATAGCTACTGTTGGATATAGCATTAGCTCCTAGGTCATTGGTGGATGGAAGTTAGCACACTGAGGACCGGAAGACGGGAACGAGCATGGATGAGGTAACTGGCCCAGATGCCGGGTGGGGTGGGGTGGTAGGATGGGGTGGGGTGGGGGCAAAGACAGATGGCAGGTCTACAGAGGTTGAGATCTGCGGAGGGAAGTTGCTGAGGAAGTGAAATTAACCTTCAGGTCTTTCCCCTCCTTCTAGCATCGTGCTGCTGTTAATTTGATGCCGCATCCCACCCAGCCACCTCAACTAGAACAGTTATAGTTCAAACATAAACAAAAGATGTGTCAGTCGATATGATGACAAGACGGCGCAATCCGAAAACAGCTTCGGCGATACAATGATTTGACGGTGCTGAGAGTTTGCTCGACCGCAGTACAGTATCTGCAGTGTCCCCACATGCAGTTGTGCAGCAAATATCTGCTCTCTTCACAGATCACTCGAAGGTCGATGCTTCCCTCAGCCTTGAATGGGGTGTAATGCGATGTGCATGCACACGCGGTGCAGCATCGGGTGCGGTGTCAGCTCTTATCTGCGCTTGTCATCTCCACTGAGCTTGGAGTCCAGCCGTTGGAAGATCCTGTATGTAATGTGATCATCAGCCTACTCCAGGGCATGGAGCCTGTCTCCTCGCTGAACGAGAGGCTCCTCCATTCTGGATGAGGGAGTCCCCAGGGTCCTGCTGTCCATTTCATTTGCCTGATACAATCGCTCCTCTGCATTGTTCCTTCAGCCCAGTGAAGCTAATACCTCCGAGACTTTGTTTTCTGCTCGTCTCCTTTGTTCAAAGTCCGCTGTGTAGGATGTTGAGATTTGGCTGTTATCTATTCCATTAGAGAAAAGTCACTGTATGGATGGGGATATGACCCCCCTGACATGATGAATCCTATGTTTCCTACTGTAAAATAATGCAAGTAGATGCGGAAGAGATCCAGACTCTCAACAATACACACCGAAGATAAAGATGTTTTAATCAAGGGGTTGCAGAATCCGACAGACGAGTCCCGGAAGAAGTTGGTGAATTTGCGTGCCGGAGGCTACATCCAATGTACAAAGCGGCTCTGGAGACGGACTGACAGGGGGTGGCTCTCAAAGTCTTGTCAGATTCAGATACAAATCAGGTCCTAATCTGAATATGAGGAAAAGGAGAGCGTTAGTGAACTGGTTCCCGCCCCATCTGGCTGCTGTGAACTCACATTCTGAAGCAGTAAGAGACAAACTGTTAGAGGTCAGGTCCTATTAATAAGAGAAGATCAATTTCTTCGGTTACCAGCGTGTTCAAGTGGGTGACGTAGGAAATTATGTAATTTCATTGACGGCTGCAGAAGTGAGTATTTGTGAAAGCCACAGCTGTCATGAGATGAGGAGAGCACTGTTTTAATAAAAGTGTTTTCCCTCAAGAGTTTAAAGTAGATCCGCTCTCATGTTCAACTAACAAACCTATACATTTACAAAACCATGCTGCCGCTACTGCTGCTATTAACTCTGACTTGGAAGCTTGAAAAGAATCTAATCTTGCCATCCAAATTTGAGATTGGGGCAAGCGCCAGGGGAGCATGGCAAGCTGTCTTTGTTAAAGAACAGATAAATAAGAAATGACTTACGTGGGGTGTTGTGATTGGCTGGTTGATTTCACCATTTTGCTGAATCTTGAGGAACAAAAATGAAACATCTGCTGGCTGCTCTGAAGTGCAATCTTCAGTGAAAATAGAAATAGGATGACAATGACTCAGACGACAGACTTTGTTATTTTCTTGTAACGTTATCACTGTGTCACTGTAAAGTTGACATTCAGGCTGGCATGTTTATTTAAACAAAATGAAAATCCAATTTAGCTTATATCCGTCTAATTCTGGAAAACAAGTTGTAGCAATAATTCTTCTGATGGCAGACACAATACTTTCCCCAAAAGTGTCGTGAAGTTTTCATAAGGACAATTATATATTTTATGGTATGCAGATGGGCCTTAATCCACACAAGTACCCAGTCTGGTATTAAACCTAGTCCCTTTATTCTATCAGGCCATACCGTTGCATTGCCATTTCCCCAGAATCCTCTGTAAGTGAAACCTGTCGATTTCCTAATCAGTCGAAGTTTTCACAGAGATACCAGAATGAGTATATGTACTGTAACTCTAGGGGCACAAGACTAAAGCATATACTGTCAACTATATTCAGAGTACTCAAATGACATCTACAATATTCACTGCCTGGGCACCATCTATTTATTCTATTTTGTTATTCCCTTGTGACACTATAGTATTTCAAATCAATGTCACAGTTTCGAGGGTTAAACATATAAACCTAATTCTTCTTCTTCAAAAGTGCTAGATCTACAGTAATACTGTGTAAATCTTGGGTTAGTACCTCTCGGTTTCTCTTTGTAACCCACCTGTAGATGATTTATCCTGGATATACTGTCAGGCTTGACAGTTCCCATTATCTCTAGTACAGGGCTGAATGACATTTTCTTATCTGGCGTGAAGACAATTTTCTGATTCAACTCCTCATAATCTTACCTTGGATGAGTTCTCCAGGCCAACATGTATTGATTTCCAAACAGTTTCCATTAGCAAAGTGGCAAAAGAGTCAAGTTTGCGTTGCCATAGTGACTTTGCCATCCCATTGATCCGATTCATCATGGCTTGTGTGATAGTTTGTGAAATACTGTAAACAATTCACTTACTGTAAAACAAGTTTGGCAAACCTAATAAACTGAAAGTGTATCATGAAACAAGTGAAATGTTACAATATTGTGTTACATAGATAATATATCTAGAAAAACAAAGATATGTCGGTGTAACATAATTTGTTGTTAGTATCCATAGCTTTCTGCTGCAACATTTTCCAATCCCCGTCCATGTCCATTTTATCAAAACAAGGCAGTCTGGATTTCCACCGGAAAAATAATATTGGAGAGTGACCAATATTGGTGTAGGTTCTCTGATGTCAATGCTACAGTAATTGCACAATGGAAATCTATCAGGACCTGATGAGGCTCCATTTTCCTTTGACAGGAGAACTATGGATATTATTTCTGACCCAGCAAGTGGAAGGTATAACTGCCTCATCAGTCTTTCAAAGTCAATGACAAGTGAAAGAAAAAAGGGACACTATGGTGCATAACACTGAAATTTTTTAATAGAATTCATTTATAACAAATGGAACTTGTGTCAGCAAAGAACTGATTTTCATACAGACTTCTTTCGCCACCAATGTAACCTAAGTAAGAAAATAAAAAGCACCCCTTTCATTCAGAAAAAAAACAGTTTACGCTTACTAATCAGAGGTAATTGTATGATTTCTTTTAACAAGCCTTTTTTTTTTTTTTTACAATTTCATTAATTAATTTCAGTCTATGCATCCAGACGAGAGATAGATAGAGAGCAGAGAACACGTTTATTTCTGTAATGACACTCCAAGCTTGAATGGCGAAGCCACGATAACAGATGGTTGGGACAGATTTCAGAACTCGTCTGTTTGAGTAATCATGGCACCAGAATGGATGCTCTTTTTCGCACAAACTTTTTTTTGTCTTTTTAAAGTTGATACCTTTTTGTGTTATTTACATACACACAAAGTGAACGATTAAGGAGATTCTTACAGATGGGTTCAAGTAATATATTATTGGGTTTAGAATCAATAGGGCAGTG
Organism: Osmerus eperlanus; assembly: GCF_963692335.1. NCBI lineage: Eukaryota > Metazoa > Chordata > Actinopteri > Osmeriformes > Osmeridae > Osmerus > Osmerus eperlanus. Next base: position 6,245,023 of record NC_085040.1, read on the forward strand.
CATAGTACAAAGATATAGAAAGTGCAAATCTTCCTACTAGGCCAACTGTGGCCACTCTGCAATGTTTCTCCATGCATGTGAAAAAAAAGAGATTAAATGGGAAAACAAATATTGTGAAGTCAGTTAATGAACACAGACTGCTGAACTAAATACAAAAGTGGCATTTGCCACAGTGAGATTAAATAATAGCACTTTATACCTTAATGTTATGAAAAAGGAGTACAAAAAAAGGTTAGTAAGCAATGAACACAAAAAAAGGACAAAACAAAGATTTAGCTGCTTGAAATAACAAGGGAAAGAAAGCTCCTGGAATGCACATCCACAAAGCTGAAAGAGCCAGGGTAAATAGGTGTCCGAAATATAGACTCGTTGTTAGATACTGCACTGAAAACTGCACTTAACTGTTATGGTTTCTATATCAATAGTGGCCGCACCAATTACTTTGGAGTGGCCAGTAGAGTATCACAGATCTCGAAGTGTGTTGGTCAATAATTGTGTGTTTAATGCATTATGCTGCAACTTTGTAGTCGTGAGTTTAGACATCATGCACACCTTTAGCCAGAATTGGTTCTGATAGCAAATGTATATGCAGTTTTTTAAAATATCTCTAAATGTCTGTGTCTTTGAAATTGATACACAGGAAAAGAAACCTATGGAAGGGATGGTAATTAATCTCTAACATAGAAATTGTTTCATGCTATGCTATTGAATTTGTGTGAAGGTTGAGAATTACATGGAAGTTTTTTTTTTACCTCAGCCACAATAAGGCCACATTAAATGAAAAGAGGAGCATTGCAATGTAAGGATTTGCATATATAATCTCATAATGTAACAAATGAATACTTCTGGTGAAGAAAATTAAATACAGTAATACTATATTCATGGTCTACTCAAAATAATACATTATGTTAAATGAATATTATAAAAACAGGCATAAATATAAGGCACTCTAAATGCAAAATGATAACATGTTAAGTGTTTCAAAACCTCAAAAAAGGGATGTCTTTGTACCTTGCCCTATTGTATGGAACGATGCTTAAGCGACCTGCTGTATGAAACTATAGACTGTATGAGTGTATCTATATGCACTGTTGATGTTTTGAGTGATACTTGACATTCCCACTTCAACACCTCACTCAGAGAACAACACTGTCATGACTTAACAAGGTACCCACATGAACCCTATCTATAATACACCTATTTATTGCACAAGAAAAGATGCACCGAATCAGAATACGATTTTGTCCTACTGATGTGCATTCCAGTGAAAAATCTCTTCATTTCCCCCACAGCACAGAAATCTCAACATGGAAGCTTTCATGTACCATCCATTCATATATAATCATTAATTATGTACTTTATACCAATACATTTATAATATATGTTATATTAATACTTTCATTTATATATACTTTATATGTTAATCTTCTATTTTATCAAACATAATCATGTATAGCTAATTCATCAGGGTCTCATCTCATTATCATCATTCTAACATGGAAGAACTAAGATAATCGGTAGCAGCAACTTCATACTTTGCGCATCCCTGTTGATTCCACAAAGCCCCAGTTTTTTCCATGGGTGAACTCAAGTTATGTATGTGATCATGGACAAAAATAAAAAGAATAAAAAATAACATAAACCCTGTAACAGTCCAGAAGGTTTGCAGTTTGAATACAGGACTGCACAGTGTGCAAGAAACAAACCAAAAAGAGCAAGAATCATTGGGAGCAAAATCTCTCTGCATGATAACAGTTCTACGCTTAAAACAAAACAAAAAAACAGTACCCAATTACTTTGTATCATTTGTAAAAAAAAAAGAAAGAAAAAAAAGAAAGAATAAATTCACACGTTTCAAAAAGAAGCACATATTAGGCGTATAATAAAGTACTAAAAAACTAAATCAATAAGCTTAATCTGTTTCATATATCTTTTAACAATACCCTCCCCCATTATTGTTAAATGATGGACATTGTGACAGGAAACGGGGTTTTTAATCGTTATTACTTTAGTTTCGTCCTGTTTTCATAGTGGACCAAGCACTGGTGTCTTCTTTTTGATGGGGTGTCTGTGTGTAGTTGATTGTGGAACAGAAATATCTCTTTACAATGTGCATCAAGTTTATAGCCATTCTGTGTGCCTCCAATGCCTCTCGTAAGGGTTCATAATCATTGATGCATTACTTGTCATTTCTCTTATTGTTTGTCATGGTATCTTTTCAGTTGTTTCTTTGTGTCTTTTAGTTTTTGTGAACCATGGTGAATCCTTGAAGCAACAGAAAAAAATAATCCCATTGGATGCTTCAACAGTCTGGATCCCCTTGTCACCCTCTGTCCCAGGGTGAGGTCTATGGGTTTGGGAAATAATTGGTCCTCCTGGAATCATCGTAAATATTTTTTTTGACATTTCGTGTCTCACATCCAACACTTAAATGAGTCATTAGCTAGGAGTTTAGAAGTACTTTCTCAAGCAGGAAATTATGGCTCAGTAGAGAGGCTCGCTGGGGTTCATACTGCCAAAGGGCCCTCTGCTTTTCCTTCTGTCAAGGGACTTCTACGTTGCATAGTGATCAAAGCTTCCCAGGTATTCCAAACCAGCTCTGTAACAGAACTGGTATTGATCCTGTGGAGAAAGAAATGTGGGTCACATTGCCTCCTCATCAGTATATCACTGTAGTCTTTTCTCACTATCTATATGCATTAATACTGGCTGTCTCAATGTATTCTTTTGAGTACAAAAAAACAAACACAAAATGTCTTCCACTGGTCTCTGTTCTATTGTTTTTCAAATTTCATTATAATTTTTTTTGTATTTGCTTCGGTTCTGAAATTAGACAAATGGATTTCATAACCCAACAGGGCAGAACACTGCTGTTCTAAGCAATTTCAGCAAGTTAGTTGAAAGCTTTTGTTAGCCTCTCATATTGATCTAAGTGTAGTTTCTCAACTTTTAAGATGAGGGTGGCAAGTGGGATACTTTAATGAATGACAACAGAAAGACGCAATGTTTTGATTTGACAACATGGAGGTCAGAGTGGCAGGTATGAGTGGAAGGCCAGCTCAGAAACTCGAGAGTTGTTCTTTAATTATATTTTTTATGTATTTCTCAGGCAACAGATACAATGAAGAGAGACAAGAAATTTAAGGGAGAGAGAGAGGAGGACATGCAGGAAAAAAGCTTCCCTCCAGGAGCATTTTTGAAGGCCTGGACTCATCATGGAATGAGGAGCCTCAGTAAGTCAGGAAGTAAACAATCTATGAAGTAACCTATCTATGAGTCGCTGTAAATCTCACCTCTGTCTGCACCATGGCCGGCCTCTGTGTCCGGAGCATTTTCACCGTCTGGAAGATGTCCACCACACCCTCGTACCTCATCCTTTCCAAGACAATGCTAAGGGTGATGAAAACTCCGGTTCTACCCACACCCGCACTGGGAGAAAAAAACAAGTCATCAAAATGCTGTTAGTTAGCAGCCACACCACAACCCAGTGTAGACTTATTAACAGTTGTTTTTCCTTGTTCATCTTCACTGCTCCCCCCCCCCCCCCCCAACACACGCCAATTTCCATTCACTGATGATTTACACCAGATAAGCACTAGGCAATGTTCATTTAAAGTCTGGATATATTTCTCATCTCTGAAGGATCAAAGCAAAGCTTGTAGTATTGTTTCCACTACAAAGAAAGCTTAATGCTTTAAGTGTCCTTGGGGGCTCAAAAGGAAAGTGTGCTCTGACATCTCATGCATTGCTCCTAAGCTGTTTGAACTCACTACCATCCGAAATGCTCCTTCGCCTGGCCATTTTAAAAATGAGCTTAAAACGTACCTTTTTAATTAGGTTTTTAATTGTGTCTGTTCTTAATGTTATTGTATTTTATGTTTAATTATTGTATTTTTTACCATACTGTAGCAGCAAGAAAGGCACATTTCAATTAAAATGTATTATTATCATTATTGTTATTATTATATCTTAATACTATTACATTTGAGTTATTTTGTAGAACCTTCTATCCCAAACTACGTAATAGCTTACCATTTTATTTCTTTACTTATGCTCACATTGAAAACAAGCTGTCATCTTAGAGTTCAGCTACTTACCTACAATGGACTGAAATAGGCCCGTCTTGGCCAAACTGCTCTTTCGTTTTATGCACTTGGCCGATGAAATCAATGAAGCCCTCTCCCGATTTTGGCACTCCTTGCTCAGGCCAGTCTGTAAACTGAAACTGCCTCACCGTCCTTGACTGTCCGTCCTGTGAGACGGAAAGAGGCACCCAGAAACAGAGAGAGACTGTGAAGAGGACTTAAACACGACGTCAGAAGGCAAAGTACGAGCAAGGATGTCAAGGCAGCCCGACAGAAGGTCCACGACAGCTCTTTCCGGAACTATCGTCAAACTCTCACATAACAACTCTGGTGTTTCTCAGTCAGACGTATCAGCGTCTCAGGAGAATGGGGGAGCAAAAGGCACATGGTTTAAAGCGCCAGAGAAAGCTGGTTTGTTGCTAAAGATATCCGTCGTTTCACCTGAATGTATTAATACATGAATACTAACGACGTGAATTCCTTTGATGTGCTGCGTGTGCCAGGCTGTTGAAGAGCTGGTCTTTGAGGGGGTGCATTACTTAAGTGATATTGTATCCCCTTGATAAGGGAAGCAATCCCACTGAGGAACCAGGGTAACCCACACTACAAAGGAGAAGCCTGCGCCATTTATCGGCGTAAGCCTTTGATGGAATTAAGCCTTTCGGTTAGCCCAGCGCCGCCGGCGTCAATTTTGTTTTTACACATTGACATGTGTCATAATTCTCTCCAATATATGCAAATGCATATGTTTATCCCAGTTCGCCATGCACAATTATTGGATTTTCGGCCTAGATGTTGGTTCAGGAGCTAGTGCGTGGTCAACAGACGGATTTGCCAACTATTGCTGTCGACGCCGTCAATCATCACTTAAAAAATCAACTGGATTTTGGCTCCAAAAAATTGAGTTACGATTTACGAGATTTCCAAGATTCATAATGTAAACAGAAGAGGGAATTTGGAACCAACACTGGCGCCGTCAAATGTAGACGCCGCCAGTTCATTCAGGGAACCGGCGTTCTGTACTTACTCTGGCGTCAGTCACTTTGAACTCCCTCAGGATGTACTGGGGCATGTTGTACTCAGCCATGGGGTCCACCACAAAGTACTGGTATCTGGCCGACCTCTCTGCTGGCCAGTACTGGTGGCACTTTTCCTGCAGTGGAAAAAAGGAGGCAAAAGTCAGACAAACGTTTTCATCCACAGCGCTGCTACGTCCACAGAGGGGCCACGACTGGCGGCTGCTCGTCGTACCCTGCCCATCTCTCGGAGCTTGGTCAGCATGACCACGATGGTGGAGTTGTGTTCCCAGAGCATCCTCCAGAAGTCCTCTGTGGTCTCGGCCAGGGGCCCTTGTGTGGCGATGTAGGCTTTCTGTTGCCTGTAGGAATGAGAACAAAACGGATGAAAAGAGCTTCCTGATTGCGTATGTCACTTTCACATTTACATGTAGTCATTTAACAGACGCTCTTATCCAGAGCGACTTACAGTAAGTACAGGGACATTCCCCCCAAGGCAAGTAAGGTGAAGTGCCTTGCCTAAGGACATAATGTCACTTGCACGGTCAGAATCGAACCGGCAACCTTCTGATTAATAGCCCGATTCCCTAAACGCTCAGCCATCTGTCCCCCCCTTTTACTCTTCCCTTTGAAAACGATGAAATGTTTTGTCATCAAACGATAGGCTATGGTATGTGTGAGATGCCCCAGTTATGGAATTCTCCAGAATACAGTATATACAGTCCAATTGTTTTTCTGGTCATTCGGCAGACAGAATCAAGGATCACCTGTATCCATCAATGAAGCTGGCGTTGATGTAGTCTGAGCCTTCCACACCTCGGATGGGCTGGAGACACACCCGCGTCGACTCGTATGGCATAATGTTGACAAGGCGGTTCTTGAACTTGTTGCAGGGGAGATTGGCACTGATGAATCGCGACGTGTGGGCTTTAGTGTTGGCTAGGCGCTGTTGAGGGAGCGATAAGAGAGTTAGGGTGGAGTGAATGCCGCTGGCCCTTTCTTTCCCGCATCTGCCACCCAGCGCTTGACATTAAAAGAGAAGGCTTGTGTAAAATAAAGATGTAAAAGCTATTAATAATATCATGGTAGCGCCGCAGTGGGGGGAGGCCTGCACGGGATTATGGTCCTGAGCTGCCAAATATTCTGAGTAAAAAATATATAAATTCCATCCTGTTTACTACTTCTGTGGTTACATATTTCATATTAGCGTTAAGTATGCAGAGGGGAACCAAGGGGATTATTGTCTGTGCTCAGCCCTTGCAGAAAGAAAGAAAAAAAAGAAAAGAAAAGCCATGCGTTATGATGAAAAGGGAAAATGGATGCTGGATGGAGCCTGGAGTGGACAGGAGAGCAGGTAATCTAACCTGTTTATCATCTCTTAGTGGTATCAGCATCCATCACTGAACGGGGGAGGAGGTGCGTGACGAGCCGTGCATGCAGCTCTTCTACATCACCGCTCATTGAACATGCAGGCTGGGTTTCAAAGCCCCCTTTGGCAGGAGGCCTCGTCTCGAGGTGGTGGTGGAGGGTGGAGTGTGGGGCTGTGTTTAGCATTTGCTGTAAAACTAGCTCGCTTTCCTTTCTTTTTTTTTCTTTTTTTTACGGAAGGGAAGGAAGGAGTTGGGAAAGGGGAGAGCCCAGGGAAGGGGGCATTTAACCCATGTCGGGTTGCAACAGAGGGCTGCTAACTGGAATGGCAGGACGACCACAGGCCCCAGGCTGTCTCGCTAGGCTGATGGGAACTGGAAACAACGTCTGGAGGGGGGGACTGAGATTGGCCAATCAATGACGCCAGGGCCTTTATGTGACTTGGGTTGGGGGGCGACCTACGTTATGAAGAAGGGGCCGAATGAATTTACTTGAAACCATATCTAACCACAAATCTAACTTTGAGTAAAAAGCAAAAAAAAGAAAAGATAGTTGCTGCAAGCCTTCCCAGGCCAACTTGGAGGCATAAAGATACTGACTCACAATTCTGTTCCTCGTTATTTATTTTAACAGGGTAATTTCCTCCTCATTCCCAATGCTCCCTCCTGCCCCCAAGCAGACAGAGCAGCACACACAGTTCTACAGGGAGCAGTTGAGCTATGCAGCACGAGCCCTAGGCGTCCCCCAAGACTCCATGAACTGGAGATCACTTATACCTAAATAACTACCCCATTCGATCCATAGAGGAGCTCCGATGGCGGGACCCTACCAAACTGGGCTGAACACGAATCACCCTCGCGGCCCGACCCCCGACCCCGACCCTTTCTCACCTTAAACTCCAGCTCCATTCCCGTGACGTTCTCCCCGCCCTCGACCTGCGTCAGCTTCTGGATGTAGGCGAAGAGGTTCCGGGCGGGCACCTCGGTGGTGCCGCAGGTCACGGCCTCCTGGAGGGCGTCGTGGATGAAGACGTACTGGTCCTCCGTCTGCACCATGTAGTTGCGCTGCGCGCGCATCAGCGTCACGTGGCCGTAGATGTCGGCCGTCTTCTCGTGCTTGATGCGCTCCAGCATGGCGTCGATCACGATGAAGCAGCCCGTGCGGCCCACGCCGGCGCTGCGGAGGCACGCGCGGGGAGAGAGGGAGGAGGAAGGGTCTGTTAGAGGGCGGATCACAAGCGGCTGGCTTCTCTCGTTCCAAGTCTGCTCTCGAGCGGGCTTTCGCGTTCGTGGTTGAAAAGCAACGCAAGACTGGAAGGTTGGATTCAAACCTGACAATGAGTTTGAGCAAATGACTAAAATGATTGATTTGTATTTATTATATACTGCCACACCTGACCTATGACCCCATCACCACTATCCATATTCCACTATGTACCGTGTAAGCTCTTCACCTGTCACACTGTTTGCTGTTAAGTGATGGAGGTGAAAGGCAGGTTACAGGCACCACGGCTAGCCCCCCACCACCGCCCAGGAAGAGGTGAGAGTGAGTGGGGGGTGTCCCCGTCCAAAGGTTTCCGCTGCAGGGATGACCGTTTGGCTTTGAGCTTAATCAAATCTGAAGAGCTGCAGTAAAGGCGAGGTTCTGGTCACGGTGGGCTCTCTGCTGGCACTGCATTCCCTCCCTCTACCCCCTGCCTGTCCCCTTCAGTCCATCTGAGCTAATCACTCGCTCAGCCGGGCCATTTAACCTCTATCTGGAACCCTCAGAAGCCCCTCACCACAACAGTGCCGCACACACATTTTGTGTGTGCGAGTGTGTGACTTTGAGAGCTCTGCAAATTTGTTGGACAACTTCTGAGAAGTGCAGCTGACTTCAATTACTACCATTAGATTAGCGCTCTCTGCTAAAATGGCATAATGGCTTTTGAGGAGGCGCTGAAAGGCCGGTCTCTTCATTAAGACTCCCGTTGGAGAATTTTTACATTAGTGCCGATGAATAAAGAGTGCTTCGAAAAGCCAGAGACAAAAAAAAACATTATCTTTAAACTGTTTGGAGGTCTGACAGGAACACATGCAGCATAAACATACACATAATGCATAGCTCAGTAAAAGATTGCACAGAAGCAGGTTTCAAAACCAATACATCCCCCCCCTGCCGTAGGAGTTATGACAGCAACACGCTTCAACACATCAATTCATCGCCATCCAAACTTTCATTGTGAAGTTCAGTTTTTCACTCTGTTTCACTCAGCTGCATTAGTGAGGTTCAAACTCCTGTCTGTCTGCCTGACAGTTTGTCTTCCGGAGTCGAGCATTGACAAGACAGTCCTTGCGCTCCGCGCTCTAAAGTAAATAGGTTATTCAATCCATTAAGCTGACGTGACTACGAGGTCTGTGCCTCGCTCCCCTGCATTCTTCTCCTGAAAGAGCATTTGTTTTTCAATTTATACCTCAGTAAAAATACAAAAAAAGAATAGGGAGGGCAAGAAAAACTCAAGAGGGAGGAGAGTTGGTCCCCGGGGCCTCTGTCTGGTTAATGTGCCATGCTGCTTTGGAACTGTGTGAGGAGGGGAAATTAAGACACATGGCTGTTCGCTAAAAACAAATCATTATATAGTTTGCATTTAAATGTTTGGTGGTAGCTGATTGATTTTGTGATTTACTCTTATGCTGGCTTTTGGCTCGAGGTTGAGGAAATTACCATATTCACGTCCATTTCTGGATCACTTACAGGGCATAGTGTATTTGTGTGTGTGTGTGTGTTTAAGTTGGTGTGTGTGTATAGGAATGAGCACTGTGAGAAAGCATCTCAGGCATATTTGGAGAGTGAATCACTTCCAAGCCTAGGAGCGCCTCTGAGCACAGGGGAAAACAAAGAGGTGGAAAGACGGTTCTCCCCCGTGCGCCAGCTGTTTCCAATCCGTAACCGATTTTACAGTCCGAGTCCCAGGCGCAGGAGAGTGATGACCTGCGAGAGAACAAGTGACAGAGTGACAGCGCTGAGCTGGAGGGATGGCGGGGTGGACGGAAAAGATAGAGGAGAGGCAGGCTTTGTTGGCGTGGGGTGGGTGACATAGCAAGTTGGCTTGCTCCCCCCCCCCCCCCCCCCCGTTATCTGTGAGAATGTGGGGGGAGGGGGGGGGGGTGTCTGTGTGAGTTTGGCAGTCGAGGGGCTGGTGGACTTAGCCTGCTAACGACCTGACAATGGCTGCTCTGACAGCCACGGCCAGCTGCTTGGGACGTCGGTGGACATTAGCATCAGGCTAACGTGTATGCTGGAGTTTGGGGAATAGACGGGGGAGAATTACACGGTAAGATACAGCTGCAACCCGCCTTAAGTAGATAAAGCTTGGACAGCGGTAAAAGCAATTACAAGTGTATTGTTACCAAATGTATTTCTGTCAGGCAACCTCTCAAGCCACCCTCTCACGCATTAAACACACACACACAAACCCCCAAAGTACAGTACCAACTTGCACACCCGCCCGGCTCATTGAATCCCTGATAATGATGACATTTAGACATATAATTATTTTCATTGCGAGTTTGACAATTGTGTCCTTTTATTCAACTGTATTTTTGCCTGTCTTTCGGGCACAATAGCAATGATTGGGCATCATCGTTGAACCCTTCTATACGCTCATACAACTGGGGGTGTGTGGGGGGGTGAGGCTTCCTTGGATGTTTCCTGTAACACTTGTGTGTCTGCCTGTCAGACACTGTCTAACCTTCGTCCTGCATTGTGGGAGTGTAGACAGGAAATCCTTGCGAGGTGACCGGGGCGTGGGACGTGGGTTAATGTAGGCAGGGCCTCCTCACTGTGCAGCGGAGCCAGGGAGGGCGGTTAAAAACAGGACCTCCGACATCCCGCGGATAGCGAGGTTTGCGTTGCTGTGGAATGATGGCTGGTCTTCTCTCCTTTTTCAAAAGCGATCCCTCCTCTCGTGCCCACGTCTACAGCTGCACTGCTCAGACATGCAGCGTCTTGATCGGTCAACCACAGGCCTTGACGATGAGGGAAACATCCATGTTGTCTATCCAAACAAGGGACAAGGGGATGCGGCAAAAATGGCAGAAATTACGTTTTCTCAACGTCAAAGCTCGCCATGGTTGAAGCGTTGACGTAAAGTAGCGAGGGGCCATCCAAGCCCAGCAAACTCATCGATCTCTTTGCGAGTGAATGGAGCCTGTGGAAGATTTTAAATCTTCCACAATCCATTGGAACGACCTGTGTGACACAGGACCAAGAGTTGCACCTTTTTCCCTTTGAGCGGAGGAGAAGGCCCGTGATCCCGGTGACATTCAATCATGTCAGAGGGACTTCCGCTGAGCACTCATAACGCCTGGGTAGACCTGTCCCCAATAGAATCCCTGCAGCATGCGACCCGGGGTTAGAAAACGCTTGAAACTGGGAGGCCCAGGACTCAGTTTACTGCTGCGCGGTGCTGGTAGAGTTGAGTTGATGGCGATGGGGAGGGAGGAAGGGTCGCTTTTACAATATACTGCCTCCCCCGTTTAAGAAAAGATGACCTCACCTTGCAAAAAGTTCTACGAGTGGGAACACATGAATGTATTTTTAATAACATCCGTCTTCACTGCTCCTGAGGGGAGAACTTGGCAGACCTCCACCTTGACCGGGCTTGGGAGAGTCTGCACGTGCAACATAAACTACTCTGTTGAAACATGGGGATCGTTTACAGTCATCCGAAGCTGGAAGATATTTACGTTTTTTTTTAACATGCTTTGTTGAGGGTTAGGAAAGCTTTTATTTGGGCAACAAGATTTAGGTGTACCAGAAACTACACGGAAATTCACTCCTGATCAACTTAAGTCTACAGTTTTTGGGGAGAAATCCTTGACCTAGTATTGACCCACGTAGGTAATGGTTTGGTTATGGTTTTGATCATGGTTCCTTGATTTTGGCGACTCTCACAGGGGGGTGGAGGACAGGGAAATGTAACAGTGGGTTTTTGTGGGACAGAAATGTGTGACGACCCTCTACTGTCAAATTCCTAATGTCCACTTTTAAAGCTTCTGTAAATTGTTTTCACTCTACGGAGTGAAAACAACGCAGTTGAATAAATATCTCTTGAGGCCCAGTCCACTTTGGTCTGACCATGCCAAATTAATTCCGCTCCCTGAACTCCAGTGGCCGTTACAAATGACAAGTGTGTACGCGTGTGTGGGAGTGTAGCAGAATGTGAGTGTCTCAATTCAAAATCTAAATGTCTGCTACTGTGTTTAGGTACATTACATTCCAATAGATGGAATGAGTCTTTCCTCTCTTTTAAAAATAACAGGTAACCCTCAACCCCACAGTTTGTTTTTTGGTTTATTTGAGTAATTTGTGACTTGTTTTGCATAGTTACCAAAGAAAACAGCCTTGTTTAAGTCTCCATGCCACACTTTCGACAAATAATAGCTTGACCAACTAGTTATTGAAATGCTCTGGAGACTGCAGTCTACATTGCAGTTAATGAAGCAGGACACATTTATTTGTATCTTTTTAAACAGACAACTTTGAAGTTAACTTTCCAATGTTGTGAAGGAAACTGCAGTACAAAAACATACAAATAAAATGGCGGCCTGTCAAGACTCGTGGAGACTGTGGGAGTGTTTGGGATTTGAAGCGCAGCCCTTTATCTGATGCGGGGCAAGGAATTAAAACTCCCATCTGCAGAGTGACATTAATTCTCACATTCTGCTTCGCTGTAAAAAGTTGGGATTTTTCAATTTAAACTGATTCTCCAAGTGGCTCTAATTAACTCTGGCATGTGGTAATTTTAATTCTTCGGTAATCCCTTCTTTTTTTGTCAGTTTCCGACACAAGTTTGTATCTTCTTGTCCGCTCGCTATCTCTGCTCCTTCATATTCCCTTTCTTTCTCTCTCCGTCTTCCCCCCTCTGTTGCTCTAAAGCCTCTGATGACTTGCCTGGTTTAGAGGACCCAGACAGCTGTGTTCTTCTGCTCTTTGTGCCTCTCTGTCGGGAGTCTGGCCTACTGGAGGCGAAGAAGAAGTGTGAAGCTAGTGCTTTTCTTTTTTTGGGGGGGGACGCACCAACCTCAGGGATAAGCCGGGGCCCTTGTGCGCTGCTGATGTGCGACATGTTACAGAGGGGAGGAGGACATGTCTGTGTGCGATTGTGTGGGAGGGATGCTCAAGTTTGCTGAGGGCACTGACATAGTAATCTGTGTAGTCTGTTGTGGCAGAATACCTTCAGATCTAAAAATCCCTTTTGGTCTCAGTGGGTAGTATTTAGCTCATGTTATCTATTTTTTTTCCATATTTTTCTTCTTTCCTTTCATCTGATGGTGAGTTGAAGTGGTCTTTTCTTTATCCCTGCTTCTCTCTCTGTCATGTTTATCTTCGGCCTGTCTATATATCTTGTTTTCTGTTTCTATCATCTCTCTCTCTCTCTCTCTCTCTCTCTCTCTCTCTCTTCTCTCTCTCTCTCTCTCTCTCTCTCTGCTTGTGAGTAGCAGTCCCACAAGGGACCATCGGTATTTCCCTGCCATCGCTCACCTGCAGTGCACCACCATAGGCCCTGCGTCCGGCGGGTTGCAGGCTTTCACCCGTCTGAGGAAGGCCAGGAACGGGGTAGGGTGCTCCGGCACCCCGTGGTCCGGCCACGCAGTGAACTGGAACTGCCTCACCTCCCTCTTCTCACTGGAGCCATTCTGGATGGAAGGGAAGTTTCGGATGAATCAAATCGCCTCGAATCTGACATTCTGACGAAGCGTCAAGATGTCAAGATGTGGGCACTTTTGGGATTTGAGGAATAAAGTGCGACTTACTTTATAAAGTGCGAACGTTCTGACACAGTACGTCGCTAGCTCCACGGTGTCCAACAACGTCACCTGGATGAGACCATAGGTTTCCGTCCCTCTCGTGGGCCAGTACTGGTCACATTTCACCTGCGAGTGGCAAACCAAAAAAAGGCACATTAGACAAGGTCGAGGTTGTCTATTCTCCTTCTACAACCCTGTTTCATTTCCAGCCTCCAGTAGCTACTTAATGATCTGTTACCACAAGACGATACCATATCAGCACTCATACACATCAACGGCACAAGTCTCACTAACTTAATAAGACAAGCTAGCGCAAAAAGCATATAGGAGAAGACGGCTGCCAATTCCTCCTTATTCTGCTGACTGCTGTGATTTCACAATTGAGGAAACAGCCATTCCAAGACATTCCAATGAAGCAGACAGTGCTATTTATTAAGCCGACAGGCTCTATAATTACAATCGTAACCACGGTTTTTCCAATCACATTACAGGCACAAGTTTATTATGATTACAGTGCTTTGTTGCCCAGCGAACAGCCGATAAAACACTGTTCCATTACAGTATTATTGTTTTGCTGCCAAAAGGAAGCACTGTAAATGCAAAGAGGAAGTAAAAGTTCATATGCAGATGCCTTCCCTCTCCAGATATTCACTACATTAACTTATTTTCACAATCCTCTTTTTCCATTTAAAGTGAACTCACTACATCAGTCAATCAACAATGGTCTTGCCTTTCCATAAGAACAACTGTAAGAGATGCTGGTGTATCAATAATATACATTGCATAGTTTGGGATCATTTTAATATGGCATATGCTAAAGCTATTTTCTTAACATCAGGATAGCAAAATGCACTAAGACTGATTTTGCTCTCTTCCAGGGTAAAAAAACAAATGTCCTGAACAATACCTCAGTGAGGACTGTTGGTGGCAACAAAACAATGAGAATTGTGTACTCAAATGTCAAACATTAGTGCAGTTAGAGGGAAAAATACTATCTTTGTGACTACTTTTGTTTGAGATCACAACGCTATGAGCAATTCTCCTATCACATCAAATTTCTAGGGGTCCGCAAAGGACAATAACTAGTCATAACATTCTGTAAACAGCAATATATGTGACTGTAATATTAAACAGCAAAGGAAATGGACTTTAGATTTTGCATCCACAGGCAACACCATGACTGGAATGTACTTTCCGGTGCAACTGATTGGAGTGTTCTCACAATGCAACTTGTCTAAGGGCCTTTATCAGGGACATACATATAAGTGATCGGGGAGACTTGTGGAGACCATGCAATATTTGTGTTACCAAACCATCTACACTTTTGTGCAAAGAATTCGGCAAGGTGACTTTTACCCATTCTTAATAACCTGGAATGAGCGGCACATTTCATTTGCGTCAGGTTTGGTCCATGTGTTGAATGATACCGACTTAAGGAAACTCAAAGCGAAACATTCCAGTGACGGTGTAAAGCGGTGCTGTCAAACCGAAGTGTGCCATGCTACAGATGGACTACGCTTTAGCAGCAAAAGGTACAAACAATAAATATAGGGAAATCAGATCATGTTGTGGTGAAGGGAGAAGTGAGTGACAGATGACAGAATGGAAGATGTCTTGCCTTGGAGAAGAAATAAGAAGGCATCTGAAGGAGTATAATTTGACACAACAGACACACACACAAAGATAGGAACACAGAGTAAAGGAGATGGGGAGGTCAAGAAACACAGGTAACTGATGATGAATATGAAGGTTTTTGTGTGTTCATTGTTTTATGAATAAGGGTAGAGCCACCTGGAAAATAAGCATTTGAAATTACTCCAAACTCCCTCCTCAAATCCTTTCTGAATCTCGTCAATTTTTCGGGTAACAACTGCCGAGGTAGGATAAAGCTACATAATTGCCAAAACAAGAGCTTCGACTTGGGATTCAGGAAGACGATGCCACAAAGCCATGATGTTTCCATGGTGAGGTGCTTACCCTGGACCTCTCCTCCAGCTTGGTCATCATGACGATGTTAGCACTCCTCTGCTCCCAGATCATCCTCCAGAAGTCTCCAAACGTCTCGGGCAAGGACCCCTGCGTGGCGATGTATGCATTCTGTTTCCTGTAGCCGTCGATGTAGTTGGAGTTGATGTAATCACTCCCAGGGATACCTGATGAACACATGGTCAAAGTTTAAGAGGTCGTTAGATGTTTTTTTCATGGCCTACTGGTTACGGCTAGAACTGGGTGATGTCGGATGTCATTGGATGCAGATTTGAGTTTCAGTAACCTCATTGAACTGCAGAGTCTACTTAGTAGAGCAATTGAATCTTGAGTGGCTGAGTGTTTAATGTTTGTTTTTTGGTAATTGAATCTGGAAGTACAACACAGTGGGTAAAGAAAATAGGTAGTAGACAACTTTAGTCTTGTTTGCATGGATCAATATTGGACTCCAACCACTGTGAAGTGAATTTAGAGTCACTTAAATGTCCAGACCCCAACAGCAACACTAGTTAACTCATTGGTATTGACTGAACATTTCACATACAGGCACCAAGGTATTATTTTCTGTATTTACACAAAATGGCAGCTGAGTAGTTGAATCATAGAGTGAAACCTGCCATTATAGAGTGTTTATCGTTCAAAAAAAACATTTGGTCCACCCACGGCCATTTTCAAACAACAGATAGTGTGTTCCTTTAAGATCTGTTCCCCCCACACACCTCTCTCTAAAACCTCACACTGAGGGAAAACACAAACAACAAGAAAACTGGCAAAACAGTTTGCCCTGCTTGCCTGCCTTCCTCTCTCTCTCCTTCTCGCCTCCTTCTGCAAATGAAAGGTGCCGTGGTCTTTTCCAATCTGGAGGAAAACGACGGAGCTGACAGCTAGTCAATGCTTCTGGACTGGCAGTTTGGGGGCTCAGCACACACATGGTCTAGCAAGATAAGTCTCATCTGCATGGATGCCACGTCTCGCAGCCGCCCGCGCTCCCTCTCCCCTCCCTCCCCCCCATTTTTTTTCCCAGGTAACTTCCGCCAAAAAAAGGAAAAGAGGAAGAATTAGATATGAGTTCATTCAAAATCTCACTTTTCTCCGCCCTTATACTCCACTCTAGCGCTCTGCTCACCATGAATTTCTGTGATGGACAAGGGATAAATATAATTTAAGCCCCTGGCTTTTCAAAATTTGAAGAATGGGTGGGAAAAAAAGACATCATTATGGTTTAATGAAAACAAGAGTTTGTTTGATGGATATTTGCTAAATGGTTTCTCTGCAGACTTGTCACTCAGGATTTGTAGAAAACGCGACCATCTGCTTCCAGAACTGTAAATATATGCTCATCAAGACATAAACACAAACTGCACTTTTACAGCGCTTCTTAGAAATGAATTGGGAAACCTAGAATCGTAATGGTCATGAAAAGTCAGATGCATGACTTTGTTCATGTACAAGATTGAATAGTTATCAGTTACTTTTATGAGGCATAAAAGTAGTCCCCACTATACATTTTGCATTAGACTTCTTGAGAGATTCATCAAGGCATTTCTAACAACTGAAAATAACCAGTTTTCTGTCTAAGTTCCCTATCCATGCATAGAAGAAAAGTATATGCTTCAGAAATTGAGATGATTGGATTCTGTTTTGATCTTCCTTTTTCACTGGAATGGAACATTCTGGGCAATAGCTGTCCTATGAGTCAAGTTTGTCGACTTTACCAGTGCCTTGACCACATTAAAAAAGTCCCACAATACAAAATAGAACAATAGGAAAAAAATGTTTTCCATGGAAATTCATAACTGTTCTTTTTCCCAGGGAATTATTTTGTTATTTTGAAAGTGTAAGAAATGTATGCTCAGGTCAAATATAATCTCAAGTCTAAAGTCAGTCATGAACTCTTACTAATCATCATCAACGTCTAGAGCATAATAACGCATACATCACGTGATAAGATTAGTCAACTACAATGACACCTATAATTTTCCATAGCGCATTCAAAGCTAATAGTCACATGCCTTTGCACATAAGACGCCATACCAAGCATCGGCTGAGAAAAAGAAAAAAAATCTGAATCTTTACACCCTATAGCTTAATGAGCTACTCATAGTGAGGCCTTTCAGTCTCCACAGCCAGAACTCAATCGAAGTAAACAAATAAGTCCTGGCTGCCAAAAGGCTTTGTTAGAGCTTTAGGGGAAGTCCCCGAAGCCTGCTTGGCTGCGTGCTGTTCGGTTGCTACCACACAAAAAGCTCCAGTGTGGGTGTGCAGATGTGTTTCTGTGCCTGGCTAATGAGGTCCATCAACACTCAGCTGTGTTCTTTCTGGGAGACTGCAAAGGGACTCGACATCTTCATTTTGTCACATTAGCATCCGTTTATTAGTCAATATAGAGTGGGTGGTTGTTTACTTTCCGTTCCGTCGGTGGAAATTGTTGAATGGAAATGGTTAATAAATTAATTGGGTGTGTGCTCATTCCACATCAGACCACATCATCACTTTATATGCGGTCCATATATTTTATCCTGTGGAAGTGCCACACATACTGCAGAGACTTCAGCAGTTTTAGCTCTTTATGTCGATCACCAAAATGTTTTTTTATTTGAAAACTATTACTCTGAAAGACATTCAGGGGCCCACTTTAAACACTGTACATTTACCTGGAAATCCTTGATGGAAAACATAGTTGTGAAATAAATGTGGTGCACTTTAAAGTTGAGACTGTATGAAAGGAATGGTAAATGGAATGCATTTATATAGCGCTTTTCTACCTTAGCGGCACTCAAAGCGCTTTACAATGTTTGCCTCTCATTCACCCATTCATACTCTCACTCACACATACCGACGGCAGCGAGCTACCATGCAAGGCGCCGGCCTGCCAATCGGGAGCAACTTGGGGTTCAGAGTCTTGCTCAAGGCACATGACCTAGGAGGAGTCGGGGATCGAACCGCCAACCTTGCGATTAACAGACAACCCTCTCTACCCCCTGAGCCACAGCCGCCCCTGTATGAAAGGAACCTAATAGTGTTTGGTGCTGTGTGTTATTCCTAAAGAGTGGAATGCGGTAAAATGGCCAATGCTTACCATCGATTGCAGATAACAAGACTCTCGAATGGTCGTACGCTATCACATTAGCATAGCGGTTCTTTGGTTTGTTGACTTCCAGGTTTGAGTGTTCCCATGTAAACTGTTGCCCAGGGTCTATGGACTGAAAGAGACATGTGAATATTTATTATATCCTGATTTATTGTCATCTGTTACATTAGCTTAGCATAGGACATTCAACTGGGGCAAACTTCAACATGGTTAGCAGAAAGGTTGCATCGTTCAACACATAAATCTGCTCCGTGACACCATTTTTAAGGTTCATGTTACATGATAACTTTTCTGAATTCTTTGCTTGATACTGTAGGCTCTACACTTCACACTCAGCAACTGCTATTTTGGACATTTCCAAAGCGTCAAGGGATATTTTAGCATGCTGCGTGACAGACATTTTGTGTAAGTGACAAGAGCTGTTAAATTTAGGCTCGCAAGCCCACTGCCACATTCCAACACCATCATTCCATTGGTTTCCATGAATATACAGCCATATGTATCTGGTGATGCATGCTTGCATGCATGAATACCAGTCACAGGGTATCTGAAAGGGAGAACATGTTTTCATCGTTTTCCGACCGACACATACAGTTCTGTATTTTACTGTCTTTTCAAATGCTGTCTAACCACGGTCATCTGATGTTACTGAAGTTAATTTTAATACCGTGACAATGAATTACACTTTTGAAGTAGAATGTGTCAATTGAATACCGTCGATAATTATGAGTTAGTTCCAACGATATGAGGCTCTTTTGATATATAATAGTTTTAAATTAAGCTCTGTGTTATTGTGTAACAATAGCACCTGAAATAAGCTTTGAGTTTGTTCTGTGTGTGTAACTAGAGTGCTTGATCTTTGAAAGTAATGATATGCATGGTACTCGTTCCAACTTCCAATATTCAAAGATATTTTGGTTTGAAATGTAAGATAGCTTGACAAATGATGACGGAAGTATACTTATTACATCCAAAAATGATTGTGCTAATTGAAGCACCTTTTCAGTGGGGTAAATGGTTGACCTTAAGTCTTATTCTTCACATAGCATTCTATAAAAAAATGTTTTCAGTTCTGTGTCTTTTAAAAATTGAATGCTGATAGTTGTCTGCCTGCAAGCAACTAATTCGTTGACAATTTTCAAATTACAGTTTGCAGAGAACCATACAATTGGTGAAAATTGGTCTTGTAAGCCGTGAAAAGCAAGAAAAAGGAAAGGAGACAGAAACCAAGAGAGGGAAAGATAGAATACTGACCCACTGGCACCAACAAAGCATCTTGAAGCGTGTTGACTTTCAAGCTAACCTTGGTCTCTTAAACAAGTCAGAGTTGATAATGCTCGCCAGTGTCATTAGCAGGAATTTGGAGAACCAGCAATCCCTTCAATGTAGAGCACCCTACCAGAAACTGAGCTATAAAGTACGTAGGACATGTGTAAAAAGGATCATATTTGAAAGACAGGGCTCCATTTTTCATGTCAGTGGAAGTATCAGGTTTCTATTGTTTAACGATCCAAGCCTCAAATGTTTATATCACTGATATTATGAGTTGAATTACAGTCACTTTCAATAACACGTTCAGGGGAAAAAGCCACAATGCCAAAGTGACCAAAGTTTTGAAGTACCCAAAAAGCAATATGAACAGTAGGCTGCTCTAAAACTAAGTTATTTAGTTGTGGAATTATTGTATTTTTCAAATTTTGAAACCTGGTTAGAGGTCATCGCCTGAATGACCCAAGAATAACATACAATTCCTAAGCACGCAGACATGTTTTTGTTATTTAAAGTGTTCCATTTGTTTCTGGTTTTTATCAATTTAAAGTCTAGGAACTAATCTCTCTAGGTAGGTCTTTATCTTCAGAAATCACGATGCAGGAGCAGAAAGAGGTGCGACGCCGCAGTATTTGATCAAAACGTGTTGAAACAGTGGGGAACAACATGCTCATGGGGGGGAAAAATGCTTGTTTCATTGTGCTGGCAAAATTACTTTCCAATTCTCATGAAAAACCTTGCCTCGGAATTAGAATTCAATGTACTAAAGCTGCCATAATGGAAGGGCAGCCTGGCAGCCGGCCACATTGTGACCTCACGGTTTGGAGCGACGGCAGAGCCTGCAGAGAGAAGGAGGCTGAGAGACTGGGAGCGAGAGAGGGTGACCGCAGCTCTGTCACACTCAACGCCCCTGAAAGGACCTCTCTCTGGCACAATACTCCGGGCTCCGCCGACGTTCAGCAGACGCAGTTCCATCTATTTAGATTTACTCCCATTGTGTTCCTCGCCGAATCCATCTACCGTCGGAGAGAGAGCAGTTGCGGTTCAAAAAAAGAGAGGGCGGGGGCTTGGGGGAGGGGGGGGGTGAGGGCGAGTGTCGTATTTATTGGGTTCTGCAGGTATTTAATTCCACGTTGTGGAGTGACTGAGGAGAGCAATGAGTGAGATGGGGGAGTGGGGGAAAAAACCTGGCGACAATAACTTTACTTTGGCCCCTGCCACTCAAAATCAATCAATCAAGTCGGGCAGGCTTCCTTCATAGCTCGCTTGCTGATCAAATCACAGGAATGGGATTATGTCTTCACTACTGCACCAGTGACTACCCCCGCCCCCTCCCTCCCTCCCACATTCCGGTTAAAGACACTCCGCCAGCGCATCCCTGCTGATGCCTCGGCTTGCCTGGGCTAATGAGATTACGGCGCGTCGGTGAGATGGCGACCTTTTACCGAACGGCCACGTAAATGGCAAATTGATTGCCGTTCAGAGATACCGATGCGGTTGTGTTCCCTCCGTCAGCCCACTGTGACTGGATAAATGTTTCGTTTTCACTTTTCCCGGCCAGATTGGAGGATCGGGCATGTGACTGGTGGAACAGGTTCTCCATGGGAAGAGATTATGATTTGCCTTTGTGTTTGTGACTTTTTTTCATGATTTTTATATTTTTTCATTTCCTCCAATGCCAGCTGGTAGTCAACATGGGCTAGGGCTGGGCTGCGGTACTCTTGACATGGGCGCGACACGTTTGTAATGACGGGATTAAAGGTTCCTGGAAAATATCATTACAAGGATGTGCTCGAGGATTTACACATATCTGTACGATAATGACCAACTCGGGTCACCCAGAGGCCAGACTCTGGTCTCTTTTCTCATGCACCTACAGTGCCAAGGGTGGTACTCTGACTAACATGCATATGATTGTGACTTTATTGATGATCTTTCAAAACGTAATCAAATTACTACCACGGTACATCATGGCTGATTGGTCATTACCTCGTATTCCTGGGAGAACTTGAGGTTGTCATTTGCTTTCAACCGCTCCAGGTGATCTGCAAGGTCCATGATGGGGATAGGTGGGTGGCTGGTCATGCCTGTCAATCACACAGACGAGAAGTCAGTTACTGAGGGTGAAGTGGGGGTACAGTCTCCGAGCCACAAGCCAGAAGTGAATCATTAGAAAGCTGCATGTGTGCAACAAGGGAATGGAGAAGTGGGTCGTTTGTTAGGCTCGATTGGTCACTCAAAGCAGTGGGCATGCTCATAGAGGATACATGGACGAGGAAGCCAATGAGAGGATCATCGAGCACACTTCCCCCCTCTCTACCTCCCTATTGTGAGAGAGAGAATGTTATTGACACAGAAAGCAGCGGCGAAAGTTAGCGTGGCGAAGGACACATACAAAGACAAAGAAATACATGAGGAAACCAATCCAAACAAACAAACAAACAAACAAACAGTTAAGCCAGATGTTGACGCCTGCTTTGAGTGATGACATGTTACTAGGCGGTGTCATTTCAAACTCCGCCCTCCTGTGATGTCATGACAAACACCACATGGATTAGATGGGGTGGGACGGAACCACAAGGCTGAGCAGAAAAAAAGAGGAAAGAGGGAAATAAAATAAAATTAAAAAAGAGAAGGTTATGGCAAATGCATTAAACAAGACCAACTAACTTGACGAATGGAGGTTACTGGGGTAACCAGGCGCACCTGGACCTGTGAAGGAAACGGCGATGTAAATAAAAATAAATCGCAGACGTTGTAGCAATGTGATGACTAATTTTTTCTTTCTTCTTTTTTTTCAAAACAATTGGGAAGTGGACAGTTGGGTAGGGTGACAAGGAACTACAGTTATTGACTGAACGACTAAATGATCATTGCACAGTCACATATATCAGTTAGTAAGACACATCCACATGCTAAAAAACTAGCAGGACGCCATGCTGGTTGGAGTTCTACAGGTAGGGGAAGCTACGGACACTCGACACAGTATGGACAGCATGGACAACCCAAAGACACCTCGAGTAAGAGGCAACAACACAGGCCTGTCTGGTATTCGTATCAGTCCGAAACGCCAACCTCGCACAGGATACACATGCATAGTGCGC
Organism: Osmerus eperlanus; assembly: GCF_963692335.1. NCBI lineage: Eukaryota > Metazoa > Chordata > Actinopteri > Osmeriformes > Osmeridae > Osmerus > Osmerus eperlanus. The sequence continues at coordinate 6,267,733 of NC_085040.1, forward strand.
AGTGTAAAGTTCCTCCTTGGTCAGGAAGTTTGTTTGACTTTGACAAGGTAGACTGGGGTGGTGGTGGTGATGGTGGTGGTGGTGGGGGGGGGGGGGTCTGGGTGTGCAAAGGGCACTACCTCAACAGGCAAAGTGTGTTCCCTGTGAGGAGTGTTGAGGTCATTTAGGTGCGGTACGACATCAGAGGCGGGGGTTTGAGTGGGTCTGTATCCACACTGAGGAACGTCTTGTGAAAAAAAAAAAAAAAAAAGTGTCTGCTCAGGACACGATGTTGGCCACGGGGGTGCTTGACAACGGTGTCCACAAAGTGCTCCCACCATGTTTCAGATAGCTGGGCTTTTATAATAGCGGTATCCGTGGGCTGGTGTTTTCGCCACTTTCGTCGGGGAGACGCGCATCTCTCCGGCACGCCTGTGGTCTTTCATCTGCACCGATAACACAAGTGGGCATTAGCTAATGGAAAAAGCGGGGCTGTTCTCTCTCTCTGTCTCTCTCTGTCTCTCTCTCTCACTCTCTCTCTCTCTCTCTCTCTCTCTCTCTCTCTCTCTCTCTCTCTCTCTCTCTCTCTCTCTCTCCCCCGCTCTCTCACGTCTCCCAGAGATGGGCTGGAGTGTTTCTATCGGGCCTGCCACTCAAGACCCATTTCCAGCAGCGGTGACAATGAAACGGCGCTCTCGCCACACGGCACTTCGCGAACATCAAGCGTCCTCAAGATGCAAATGTGCACTGAGGAGCAACGAGGTGAGAAGGAGCGAGGGAGGGAGCGGGCGGGCGAGGCTGGGCAGGAGGGGGGGCTAATGTAGCACCTCACTGCGATGTTCACGTGGGGAATGTCAGAAAGGAGACAACGATTTTTGGTCCTTTTTACTGCAAGTCGAGAGGGGCAGAGAGACCCTCTCGAAAGGTGTTTGAGCCAAAGGAGGGGGGATGTGTGGAGCTAATCAAGATGGCTGGAGAGGATTCAGATATGGGGGTGTGTGCCTGAGATCTGACCGCGCTTTCTACTCTAAATGAAAATGGAAAGGGGGGGGGGGGGGGGGGCTAATACCCCATCTGCCAAGTTGGAATTGTCAGTAATGGCTCTAATGTCATTGAAGTTTTCATAAATATGCAATTTTTTCACACAAAAAAATCCCCATATGGAGATAATGGATTCTCCTTTCATACTAACTGAACTGAGAAATATGGCTTTGATATTACAACATTATTGGCAGTCCCTGAACACTTGTCCCTATGCAGTGAGTGCCATAAGAACTCAGGCACAATTCAAGCATGTCTGTTTCGGAATTGCCTCTGCGAGAGACAGACAAAAGGAACTGGGACTCCTATCTTTTCCCTCTTCAAAAAAAGGGGGTTCGAGTAACGTCATAGGCGTGACCCCCTAAGAGGTCAAGCGGTTATGTTCACAGGCTGTCACCGGCCTTCCTGTCCTGTACCACACAGAATGTGGCATGCCTCCGCAATACTTCTCATAGTCTTGAGACCTGTCACCTGACTGCTGCCCGTGACTTCCCTGTGTACCAATGTCATCCAGCGTTGACTAGCATCGCTCCGAGTCAGCATGACAGCTTCTCCACGACCCAAGTGACCCAGGTGTTCCCGGCGGGGCTAACTGCTGTTGTGTGGAAGTATCAGGCCTGTCTGTCCCTGTCCTCCCTACTGCTGTCTCTCCAGAGAGGGACTTTGACCCTGTGTCCCTTCTCGGCCACCTGTCTAGAATGTATCCAGTCTATTGACCACTGGCCATGGCAATTCTCACTGGTCCTCTGGATGTTGCTAGCGTTTAGCTTTGACTTTCAATGAAGCTGTTCGTGACTAAGCTTGTGATTGAAGGAGTGACCTTGTCATGCATCACACGGGTTAAAACAACGGAATAATGCAACGACGTCAGCTCCTAGCCTTCATTAGCGTCGCACGAAGTACCACGCTTGGTACCACGCCTCGAATACCCCTCGTCGCGATGCTATCACAACGCTGAGAAGGGCAGGGATGAGCTTTGCCATGATAAGAGAGCAAGGTTTTTCGGAGTTGGTTGTGTCGAGAGTCCTTACCGGGCGTCTGGAAGTTGAGGCGTCGGAGCTCCACAGGGTCTGTGAGGTTGTGGGACGGCATCTCCTTGTTGTTGGGCAGACTTCCTTTCCTGGCTTCGGACTCTGCCCTTTTCCTGTAGGAAACAAAACAAAACAAGGAATGGAATGTGATGTTCACACGAGTGTTTCAGACCATTTCGACTATGTACAGTCTTGTACCATATCCGTTTGTGGTTATTAACACAGACACTATTCATACACAGATACACGGAACTGATGAATCAGAGAATGTCAAATATGCCCCTGCAGTCGACAACCTGAGAATGAAGGATTCCCTTGTAGAAGGAATGATGCATATGTATCTGGGATAGGAAGATGACATAACAGCAAAACCACAAGCTAGAGCTAGAATCAATACCGTCATGTCTCAATAATCAACAAATACATCTATCCAACGTAAGATGAATCTGTCTGCTGTTATTACTGACAACCTTGCGGTCCTAATCTACAGACAAACCATTTGACCTTTTATCTCTTTCTTCATTCAGTGCTAGCCAGAAAGGATGGAGAACGCTATTAACATTGGCGCTGTATGGATTGCAATAATACTTCGGCAATAATGATCGGCTGTGGGAGATAATGATAAGATGCTCTGTGAGAAAAACAGCTGATATAGGTCATGGCGGGTCAGTAACAGAAATGCTATGTAAGGTCACATTGCATACATTTAAAAGCCCAGGCGTGTGGAAAAATCATGCAGACACATGCAATGGGTGTGTGTTCTACAAGATTACACCCAGAAAAACTAAGAAGAAAAACTAGTATTGGCTCGAAAAGACTATGCGGTTTGATGTTTCACATAAACAAATGCCACTTTACTGCGGAGTGGCATTTAACAAAAGCCACATTTTCTACTTCCTGGCCTATGTAGACGTGCATCTGTGTGTACTACATCTGTGTAGGTAAAGGCTTAGTGTGGGAAAGGGTGTATAGAGACGGGTTTTGAGGGGGAAAAAGAGAACTGAATAAGCGTTCAGCATATGACGTGTGGGAGCAGAGGCGAGGGAAGCTGGGTAGGAACACTGTGCATTCAGAGTTACAGTACCGGTGCTTGCTTCCCCGGCCCGAGTGCACATTTGGTTGTGATGTCATACTGTTGAAGAAATAGATCTATTGGTGGGCATACTGGCTGATCTGATAGTCATGCCAAACAGCATTTGGGAAGAATCTAATATTATCAGAGGGAGAATATGAGAAAACAGGCATTTGAGTGCAGGTTTGGGCAAAAAATAAAAAGTTGGGTTATGTTGAGTTGAGTTTTTGTGACCAAAACATATGAAAACACTTGAAAACTGGTGGACCGTCCTGAAAAATGCATGCGAATGTCCTCCTTAATATCAGTCACTGTGGGCTGGTGTGTAAGCTACAGGGAAGCGCAAAAGGGTGTCTGACTGGGAAGGGTATGGTGAGGAGGGGGTTGAGATGGGAAACATGGTTTTATCTTTGTCTGTCTTCCTCTATACTGCTTACCTGTCCGGTTTGCTGCTCCATTGGTAAGCAAGGAAAAAACAAAACGTGACAGAAAGTTAGACGGCAAGACCCCAAAACCTGTGACGATCCAAGGAACTGCATCTTCCCATGGAGAAAATTGAAGCTATTACGCATCAATTTATCCCTTAATGTGCTGTTTCCTGTGTAATAACTCGAAACACACATCGTGCTATAACCAAGTCCAGTGATTCCAATCATGTCTCAATTTCACTTGGCGTCTTAGATTAGTGACGCTTTACCTCAGACACTACACTTAATTATGCTGTGTCGGGCTCCGGTTGGGTTGTATATAGAAAAATTCCGTCCTAGAAGCATCCAAGATTAATGTTTTTTTCGGTTTCATTGCACACAGTTACAAGTGATTACTTCTTGTTCAAGCTTGGCATTAATCTTTAACACTTTAGATTGGTGTGTCCATACCTGTGTGTAAGAAAATAATACGTTTTGCATCAATGCAACAACTTAGGTGAGAACTTGACACGTCTGGGAAAGGCTTCCAGAGAGCAGGTTGACTTCCAAAGATAAAAACGTGTGTATACGGTAAGTATGAAATACTGTCTTTTTTTGTATTAGATTATGACTTAAATCCATCTTCATATCTGGAAAAGGAGGGACCTTGACTTTGAACTCGTATTAACATAAAATGCTCATGACCTATAACGGTTGGAGCGTGACGTGCTGTGGTCAATTTATACAGTTCATCAGTGATGTGGTGTAGTTATTATCTTGCCTCTTCCCACTTTTACCACGGTAACATCACCGTTGTCCTTTGTTCCCCACCCGACGAAGACAAAATTGATCTTGACAAGGGAAATATCTCCCTTGTCATGCACTGGAAAGTTCCAACACACCGGTGACATTGACTTGATAATTGTTGTTTAAATCTGTTGGGCACAAACACAAGCTGAGAGTGAAGGTGCTTCTTTGAGGGCCCTCAGGTAGTCTACTTGTTTTTAGGCATCCCTGGATATATGCCTGCTCCAAGACATTACTCATCCAGGGACAGAAAAGGAAAAAACTGACCATGCAAGTTGACATTTCAGAACGTTCTGGATTGGGGGGTCTCGACGATAACTTAGCCGATTAGCACAAAGGCATTTTACACCTCCACAACAGTTACAGGTACAGACGACAGATACAGTTAATGTGAAAATATGGCCTTTATAAACCAGTGATCTTTGGAGTCGGTGTGCCTTTGCCAATGTAGCTCTAGGACTGTCGCCAAGTCCGTTTTCAAACCGATGCAGTGCTTTTCATTCTCAATGCGTCTGCTCGTGTACCAAGGCTATTTTTCCATTTTTCAGTGGAGAGTGGGAGGACATGAAGGCAAACCAAATCTGCGAGTCCTCGTAAAGCACCGGGGCAACGAGAGGTCACATCTCTCTCCGGTGAGGAGGCAGGGGAGGGGTGGGACGGCAGCGGAGGGGCCCCAGGGGCCACTCCAAAGCCACACACACACATGCAGTGACACGCAGCAGATAGTCTGAGCGCCGCTCCACCTACGCTTGACTGATGAGTGGTGACAGAGAGCGGCCATCTTCTGCTGGGTGTGTGTGTGTGTGGGGGGGGGGGGGGGGGGGAGAGTGTGTGTGTGTGTGTGTGAATGTGCGTGAGTGGTAAATCCGGGTATGATTTTCAGAGGTTTGTAACGTGGGGATGGAGTGTGTGAGCGTGTCTGTGTGAAGTACAGGCAATTTATAACACTGTTGTTTGTGTGCATCTGGGAGGGCGAGTTTGTGTCACTGTTTGCAATTCTAATATGGCACATGCGTAGGTGGAAGTATGTTTGTGTGTGTTTCTGTCCTTACCTCTTGTACAGGAGGATGGCAATGACGATGCAAATTATGAAGACAACCGCGAGCACAGGGCCCACCACCCAGATAAGACCCTCCTCCTCATCAATAATTGGCTGAGGGTCGATGTCAGCTGACACAACAGGATCAGAGTAGGGGCTGGTGGCATACATTGTCTGAGGAAACACAAAGGGCAGCAAAAATTCAATTACAATCACTTCCTTTCGCAATTTTGGAGTGTGGGGGCGTGATTACTTTTCTAAAGTTATTGTGTCAATGTTAATTTTCAAATTGACCCATCGGAACGATAGGCACCATCGTAATATCTCTCATTTGGGGCCCCTGATTAAGTTCCCTCACATCATTCTGAGGCGAGCGAGATAAAGAACTGGGCTTTGGAGCACAAAAAAGCCAATCTGTGCTGTGCTGGGCAAATTGGAGATTTCAAACCGCCCGTCATTATCGTTTCTCCTTCTACCTGGAGCTAGTCCTGCCAACGAAAGTTCGGGACTGTGCTAAAACCCCCCAGCTCATCAAATCCATCACTCAACAGCGTTCAGTGAGCTAATCACCCCACTTTCTCCTTTGGTCCAGGCACACACACACTCGCTAGCTGCTGCACTGGAGATAAGGCTAGTCCGCACGTTGCCTGCAATTAAAGAGGAGAGCGGTTATCGAGGTATTCCTGCGATTGGCTGGGCCTCTAGGGGGTTTCCCTCGCATAGAAGCAGGGGCTAGGTCCTCCATGCAGTCTCCGCCTCAGCCTTCACATACAGACTCAAAGTAACACATCTGGCCAAGCGGCCAAGCCCCCTGCCAAGGCACAGTGGATTTTAGTCTTTGACGGTTAACTTGAGGCTTTTAGCACGGGGTAAGGGATGCCTCGTAGGGAAATACCAAGAGGGAAGTTTGATTCTGAGCTGAATTCCTTGGATGACTACGATATCTGTCAGACAGACAGAGAGAGAGAGAGAGAGAGAGAGAGAGAGAGAGAGAGAGAGAGAGAGAGAGAGAGAGGGAGAAGGAGAGAAAGAGAGAGAGAGAGAGAGAGAGAGAGAGAGAGAGAGAGAGAGAGAGAGAGAGAGAGAGAGAGAGAGAGAGAGAGAGAGAGAGAGAGAGAGAAAGAGAGAGAGTGATACACTTACATTTTCAGACATCTCGAGGATGGCAAGCACAAAGAAGATGTACTCCTGGCCGTTCAGGAGCTGCTTGTTTTCAAAGTCACCATAGATCTTGGTGTCTCCCAGGGTAAACTCTGTGGGAAGGTCTTTAAAGTATGCGGCGATGTAGGCCTTTGGGTCGGTTTGCCGGCGGAATCGAAGACCGCGGCTTGTCCTGTTAATCTCTTTCAGCAGCTGAAGTGAAAAGAGAGGACATAGACAGTCGATAAAAAACAGCACAATCAAACAATTTGTGACAAATAACACACACACTCACGCAGACATCTACTCACACACTAAATTGTTGTTACATTTCTCCTGATTACAAAAGCGTCAAGTACAGACAGGGAAATCAAGGGAACGGAACTGCAAACATCATGAATTTATGTTTTCTGCTTAGTGCAGCAGAGACTGTAGTATTACACAAATGATGTCCTATGGTCTCTTTCAGAAACTGTTACGTTAAAGCAGTATGAAGATAAAAGATTCCCATTCCTCCATTGAAAACAAAAACAGTGTCCACATAAATTAGCCTATCTTAATTCATCTAAACACTGCCACTAAATCAGGTTACAATCGCTATTTCTCTGAAAACACTGAAATGAAAGGTAATTTCTTTCAAACAGTTGCAAAAAACAAATAAAATAAAGATGCCGAAAGAAGCTCATCGTTGTACTGATTGTTCATTCTGCAGTCCATACAGAGGGACACACATCACCGTCCTAGATGTTGTGGGCATCTAGGAAGTGAGCATCACTTAAGATCCCCCCCAGATGATAGCGTGTCCCAGAGGGATGTGTGGTGTCCTAACAGCACAGTAGCAGCCTCAACACCTCAGCAACAGGGCTTGCTGCTTTCCACCAGCTCTGTCTCACGTCTCTGCACAAACGGGGGCTAAGACGACGCATTTACACATTAGCGAGACAAGGGAACCTGACGTGAATGGGAAGGAGGTCACGCGTCGACAAAGGGAGAAGGAATTGTTCCCACGCTATACATGATATATATATTACATTCGTTGGCATACAGTCGCTGACATGCGTCTTGAAAGTATGTCTGGACTATGATTATATTCATAAAGGCTGCTATAGATGATCTTTTTGACCTTGGATTGTTGTTGATTTGTTGTCTGATGTGCTTTTGATGTGTGTCTACTGTGTATATGTTCTGTGTTGTACCCCAAATTGCCTCTTGGGGGACATTAACGTTTTCAAAGTCTAAATACAGAATGACCGTATGGAAACATACAGTCCAGCTGTCATCAAGGAAGTGAAATCTCAGCACGGGTGTCTGGTTCAGGGCTGGCTCTATGTGCGCGAGTATACATTGCAAACATGATATGGGGCTAAATATACTGTTCAACACATTTGGCAAGATAACAGGGCTTCTTGAAAAGCATCCAATCCAAACAGAAATGAAGACGTATGGCGTGGCGTATAGGGTACGATGTATTTGAGATTGAAATGAAACCCAATCTCCACGCCATCCAAGTCGGTCTGATTTATGCAGGGTTTTCAACTTCCCACGAGTGCACATCAGATCAGTGTAAGTGAAGCTGGCTACTTGTCTGGCGTCAAACGTCATATCTCTCAAGTGTGTGCGCGGCTGTGAAGTGTGTATGTGTGTGTGTGTGTGAGCGTGTGCGCATGCTTTGGCTCTGGGGGCCGGTGCTCCGGCCCGATAATGTCTTCAATCATCTCTACCTGTCAGCACGGCTAAATCCAGCCGCCCTTGGGAAAGTTGTGAAAAGGTGAGCGCCGATATTGACAAACAAATACATTCCGACGGAGGGCGACTTTCAGGATGAACGGTCAGGGCAGGAGGACGACGGGCGCGGGCGGCGGCCACCCCTGGGCCGACACGTCTCAGGCGTAAGCCGGAGCCTGCCCTGCCGACGCTGGGGGGGTCCGTCAGCGAGCCCGGAGGCGCGTGCCTCTGCCCCAGCCACGGCGCAAGACGGGCGCCCACGTCCTATTCGGATGGAGAGAGATTTCGATCCCACCCGCAGTCTCTCTCCCTTGGCACTCCCCGGCGAGCACACGGCACACGAAAAAAGCTTGGCGTGATCTAGGCTCGGCCGATTCAAAACAAGTTGTCGAGAGCTCCGCGCACAACCACGCGACCTGGCGCTCCTTTGAAATGAGCAGAGACACCGGCCGGAAGCAGCTCTTCAGGTAATTAGTGCGCGTGGGGGAGGGTTAGAGGAGGTGGGGATGGGGGTTGGGTTGCAGAACACTTGATGACTGCTTCATGTTCTCATTTCCATATGAATAATGCACTCTCTGGCTGTTTGCGTCAATCGACGAGCCTCTTTTGGCTGCTACTCCTGGCCCTGTCTTCTCCAATCTGCCAAAATCTGTTCTTCACTTTTTCTCTCTACTTCATTTCAGCACAGATGTGTACACCGTGCCTACCCGTGCTCTTTGAGCGTGGCTTCAGGCTTGCAGTTACATACTATGGCTTAGTGGGTTCGATTGTTTCATGGGCGTTTAAGTTGACTTAGGTGCTGTTCTGTGGGCTATGACACTGCTTGTTAAAAAAGGGCTATGCAAGTACAGTTTGATGGACTGAGTTGTTGACAAGTCCCTTCGTACATACCTCCTCTAGGTTCATCTCATCAGGGTTGTCCCAGGGTTTGAGGAACTTGCCCGTGCGCTGCTTCTTCAGTGGCACCACTATCAGGTAGTATCCCCTGGGGAAAGAGCGATCCAAATGACATTCGCTAAGTCAAGTCAAAGGTCATGGTTACTTCACTTTTTTTTTTTACTCTGCATAGAGTGCGTCTGGTAACTTTGAAGGTCGCATGCAAATATTAAACACAAAACAAGCCGACATCAAAGCCTTCTGAGCTTCAGCCTAACACAATGCAGACGTCCTCTCTGGGGAGTAGCCCAAACAAACACATGAGAATCCTCTAATCCCGACAGTGTAACCCCGGAAAAGGGTTTGGGGGACGAAACAAGAAGAAGAAAAAAACATGACACAAGTTCACAATTAGCGAGTTGCGTAAGCTATTATCAGTCCATTAGGGTCATTTTCCTCATGTCTGGAGTTTAATGGACGCATGCTCAGGGAAAGTCGGGTATGGGGGTCACAACCAGCTGAGGACCAGTGTGGTTGATAAGGACCACTCTGACAGACCTGGCATTAGAGGGATTTTCATTCCTTGGTTGCGGTGGCAAGGGAGATAACGGCCTCTGCCAGTATTTTGGTGAGGGCTTCCTTGCAAGGCACGGAGCAAGCTAGCGTCAGACAGGAAGGTACTGAGGCAGGTTAATGGGAAGCTAATTCACTAATGTCCTGTCATGGGGGAGAAGGAGCATCAAGACTGAGTAGGAAGCACTTGAGCATGAAAGACCTTTTTCTAAATCCGAGGGATTGAACCACGACACTTGAGTCACATATGTAAAGGCGTTTGGGAGGACGGTTGTACGGCGTGTGTTGTGAACATCCCCTCGAAAGGCTTAGCAATATCGGGCGATGAATAATCGGGTTTAAACTATCCTGATTCTAGATGCCAAATGGGGCTTAAGGTTTGTAAATAAGCAGATTAGGGCAACCACTGAGGCGTTTTAATGAAACACATTTAAACGATGCTAAATAGCGAGCTCGACGAGTGCAAACTGTCAATTATCCACCAGGCGACCGTCGCTCCTCGGGCCCTTACTTCACTTTCTCCGAGGTTTGCACCGACGGCAGCTCGACGGTCACCATCCCGTCAGAGTTGGTCTTGCCGATGGGGTAGGGCTTGGTGCGGAGGATGTCGGGGGCGGTCATGGTGGACACCCGGTGTTGCAGCCCTCCGGCACTGTTGCCTCGGTTGGTCAGCAAGAAGGAGTACTGTGTCTCAGGCTGCAGGCCGGTGATCAGCTTCAAGGTGAGCTTGCCGTCCACCTCCACACTCTGGCCGTTGTCATAGAGGATCTGGGGACAGGGAACACGTTGTGGACTTTAAATCATGCTTGGGTTGAACTTTTGTGACTAACTTTTCAATTCAACAATACTTGGTGCATGGTGGTTTATGGTGAACGCTAACCGTATCTGCTGTAATGAATGGATCGTGTGGTGCCATGATAAGCCTGTAAGACCCCTTGTTGTAAAATTACTTCACTTTTAGCCCTCCAAAAACATTTGCAAAAAAAAAAGGCAATAAGGCCATGAACTCATTCCACCAGCAAACTTTCCTGGAAGCGAATCTCCTTGTTTCATATGACTGGATATGTCAACATTGAAGTAAGTAAATTCCATGAAATATTTTGGGGGGTGATTGTTAGAATATGTAAATTAAGTTAATGTAAATACTAAGTTATTGTGGAATTGTGGAACATGTTGATGTATTTGATGTATCGTGATATCTAAAGGTCTATATGTTGGACAAGACATCCATCATGGTCAAACATGAATACATGGTTGATGGGCAGAGTGACTCACTGTGAAGGGCTGAGCAGGGTTGTAGTTGTCCGGGATCTCCCATGTGAGCAACACCGACGTCTTCATGGCAACTTTCACGTGGAAGTTTTTTGCAAACACTGCTAAAAGAAATGGGGAGCAGATGATTTAGACACAAAAAAAACGACCTCCGTTGATCCACCTCTTCTCAGTTTCAGTTCTGGGCCAGTCTTACCTGTTTTGAGTTTCCAAATAATATCTGTACTGTACTGAATACTCCCTCCTTACCTTTTTAACAGCGTCAACTATCTTAACTAGTGGCTGATGTCTCGTTGGCTGACAAGACGACAAGGGACACATACTTACTCCACCTTTTACTTAACATAGAGTGGGGAAGCTATGCACATTTAACAGCTGTATACCGATCCTGCCGCTGATCCAGTACTGTCTCTTCTGCCTTGGAGGCCAGTAGAGGAAGACTTCTGAGGTTGGTGGTGGTGAGGTGAAGCTGGGCTACGAGGTGTAGAGAGGGGAGGGGGGGGGGAGTGTTTGGGGAGGGGTCCTACCTTGATCCAAAGGCTGTGTCCTGAACTGGACACTTGGGCTATAGGGGCCGAAGCCTTTGCTGGTGAAGGCGCACATTTTGATATCGTAAGTGGTGTCCGCCTTAAGGCCGTCCAAGATAACGGTGGACTCTGGGGCGGTGATGAATAGCTCTGAGGGGCTCCTGGGGCTGTTGATGTCCTTGTACTGGAGAGCATACTTCACTATAAGGCCATTACGCTCGGCCAGCAACAGGGGCTTCCAGCTGATCTGAATGGTGGTGGTGGTGGCCCCCTCGCTGGTGATGCTTTGCGGGTAACCGCTTGGGACGTCCTCGAGGGTGGTAATCTCTTTGACCGTCTCCTCACCGAACCCCACCTTGTTGCGGGCGGACAGGCGGAAGGTGTAAGACGCCCCCTTGTGGATCTCCCTGGTCGTGTAATGGTTCTCACGCTCAGGGAACTCGATAACGGTCAGAGGGTCCACGTCCTTGCGTCCGAAGCGGAGGCGGTAGCCCTGGAGGGGGCCGAAGGTCAATGCCGGGGGATGCCATTGCAGCAGGGCTGTGCCCATGTTGGTGGTGCTGACCATGAGCCGGGGTTTTTCAGGAACTAAGCAACACCGGCGAGAAAGGAAAAAAGGTTAGAAAAACACCCCAAAACTATTTCCAATATTATGCAATATACACCATGTACCACGTAGCAACTGTCACAGCAAGCAGAAACCTCGCAATAACATGACACTGTATGAAAATCCATCTCGTAAGTGGAATGACTGTCACCCCTTGATCTATGTTTTACAATGGGTACAATTCCGACAATATGAACGCTACTTAAGAAAAGAACGCAGATCATACAATGTTTGCCACACTGCTCTTTCTGTTTGCTTTTCTTCCGAATCAAACCATCATGGCATTCTTTGTACGCTTTTTATTGGGAGCTAACCTGCCTCTCTCCATCTCAGACTTTCCTGCCTGTATCTTTACACCAGCAGGCAGGTGCGACATAAAAAGCTTTTCAGAAGGATTAGACGGCAGAGCAATTATACGTCACACACACAGAGAATTGCCGTTTGAATTGGCGTTGTGCAGCACTCTCAAAAGAAAGCACCGAACAGACTGCTGGCTGCTTTTAATTTGTTAAAGTATTTCTTTTTCCTTCCCCCTCTTCATTTTCCCATTAGCCCTTTAACCCCTACGAGCATTTCAATGTCAAAGGGACGGGTGTGTGGAATTATAATTGTTGTCACATTTGAGGTGTAATTAGCAACATTCACACCTTAATAGCCATCGGTGGGGGAGAAGGTTGGCTTCCTTTAATCTCCAATGGGTGCCTTTTCAGAGCGTTTGACAGCATGAAATGTACTGCTTTAAGGGAGGACTGTGGGAGGCTTGTGTGAGAGGAGACAGACTCTCTTACCTGCGCCAGTGGTGGAGATCAGCTTGGGCTTGCTGCGAGCCCCATCTCCTTTAGTCGTGTAGGCTGCCACGGCAACAGAGTATGTGGATTCAGCCTGCAGCTCAGTGACGACCATTTCCTGTTCAGAGGAGAAGACGGGTGTTTAGAATCCTGAGCTGTACCTGTGTCCCCCGCAGGGGTGTGGGGCGGGAACCACGCTGTCCAGCCAGAGACAAATATGACATACACATTTCCCAGCATGCTTTGGGAAAAAGTCAATACACCATTCTATATGATTGATTTCGATTTAGCAATTGCAGTGGTTAGTAATACCATATTGTCATTGCCTGCAATGATACTAGTGCCATTAGCATCCATCACTCCATGCATATGAACTGGACAAGCGCACACCAAGAGAGAGGGATCCAAAAATGATTGCAGAAGTGCTCTAAAACTGGTGGATAAAGACCAGGTTTACAGTCCTCAAAGATGAACTACAACATGCATCATGTTTTTCTGTCACAAAGAAAAAAACAAAAACAAACAAATAAACATCAACTCTGAATACTGGTTTGTATTCTCTTTGAAGGCCCTCTGTTAGTCAAGCCATTCTGTTTGAAGTTTTAGAGAGCAACCACGGTTAGGGGGTGAAGCAAAGCTCGCGACAGATCACCGGGCCAACGGCCACGGAAGGTGAAACATGCGGGAGAGGCAAGGCAGAGAAAGGGGAAGCGTGACTGACGTCACATCTCGACATCTACTCACATGTTCAGTTGAATCATCATATTCCCACTGATTACAATTTTGAGAGTTTGAAGAGGAGGAAGACAAACGAAACAACAGCTAAGTACAGAGTGAGAGAGATGAGGGGTCCACTGAGGGGGAGACAGGGCGTCATATGAATATACAGGGTGAGTCCTACAGTCACCCATTTAGAGAATTTCAATTATTGGACATGTTGGTGGGCATTAAGAAACCAAGGTACATAGTGACACACGCATTGACAGGTTTTTGTCTTCTTAGGGCTGTGGTATTGGTGCACTGGTGCCCAAGGATGCATGCATTTGTATATTCATTATAGTATTTCCCTGATAACTGGAACACAGTTGTTTTGAGTCATTGGGTCTGCTTCATAACATTACACAAACTATAATAGAGCTCTGTGAGTTTGCTGAGTCAGCAGGGACTACCTAAAACGACTTCTCACTTCTCAAGGTTAGAACGTATATGTGTGTGCGTGTGTGCGTGAAGAAGTGAGAGGCGGAGTGATTTACCTGTGCATCGTCGATCAAGATGTCCTTGATGACTGGCTGTCCTGTAGGCTCCCCATTAAGCATCTTGACATAGTGCACCTGGTACCCTCGGATCTGCCCGTGTTGTTTGGTGGGCATCGGTGAGCGCCAGATCACTTTAATTGATGAGGAGTTGATAGCTTCCACCTCGACTTTACGAGGTGGGCCACTGGGAACTGGAGGAACACCATGGGATAAAAGAAAAAATGTCAAGATTATAGAAGACCCCTTCTCCCCCCCATTTTCTTTTCCAGGCCAACTCCTTTCAGCAAAATACCGGGTTGGAAAAAAATTACAAAAGGGGAGCACACTGCAACAAGCACTGCATGACATCAATATTTCAACAATGGCAAGGAAAAAGAAAAACAACGCCAAAACAGGTCTGACAACTGACCTAATCTTGAAACATTAAAAATGGAATAGTGGATAAAAAACATGGTATAAAATGTATTTGTTTAAAATAGAAAAATGGAGCCAAAGCAGGTGTTTCAGAAATTTGAAGCACTCTGCAAGAATTTGGCTATGGAGCGTTGAGGAAAAAGTTTTAAAAATGCAATAGTATTTGAAAAATAAAATGTTATTGGCCAAAGGAACACAATGATTCCTTTCAACTTGTCTCCTTCCCACTGTTTATAACTTGGCATTCAGTCAAGTTGCTAAAAAAAAACTCAAAAGGTTTAACAATGCTATAAAAACATTTTTCAAAAAAGGACAGTTGGGACTGGAATTCATCAGAAGTCAAATATTGTCAGTGCAGGTGAAAATGCCATACCATGTGTTGAAATTAATTTATTAGGGTTAAAATTTGTAAAAAAAAAAAAAAAAAAAAAGTCAAAAAGTTAGTCACAGTCTGCTTGGTTACAAAAAAATACTGTTGCAAAGTGAATCCGAGTTAGAAGATTTGGCCCAAAATGAGTTAACAGTGCATGTTTGTTTGAGAAGCAAAAGGAGGAGGAGGCAGAGGGGGAAAAGGTAGTAAAAAGGGATTGTTGATCGAGGGAAACGCTGTTAGTGTCTGAGAAGGGGGGGGGCAGGTTAGAGGGTGGACTATCATTGCAACGGGGACAGTGGCTTTCAAAAACATACCATCCTCCTCGGTGCGGACAACTTGGGGTAAACTTTCCGGTCCGGCTCCAACGTCCGTGTGAGCACTGACTGTCACACGGTATTCTGTCCATTTTTCCAAGTTTTCCAAGAGGTACTGGGAGTTTTGAGACGTAATGTCGGATATTTGGTGGGTGGTGGTGTCATCCCCTTCAATTGCAGTGTACTGGACGGCATATTTGGTTATGATCCCGTTTTGAAACTCCGTAGGGGGTGGCCGCCAACTTACCAGAATATTGGTGGAGCTGGGGCTAAAGCACCTGACGTCCTGAGGTGGGGCGGAGGGTTCTGATTGGAGGATTTGGAGGAGCAGGGGATTGTTTGGTTGGATTGTTGGTTTCAGTAGAGTTGGATTGGTTGTATTTGTTTCAAGGAGGGGTTCACAGGAAGTTTTGTTTTGTAATGGCGAGATGATGGTGATGGTGGAAACGACAAAACAACAAAGGAAAAGGGAAAATCGAAATGACACAAAATGAGAACGAGGAACAACCGAAAACATGTTGTTGAGGAAAAGGTTTCATAAGTCAATGAATAATCACAAATTAAGATGATACAAAAGGTGAGACCAACACTTTCTCAAAGTAGGGTCAAAGTAAAATAAATAACTGACAGACAGACATTGAGAATGTATGGATGGGACTGTAATGAGATAGTTGTACACTTTCACAGTATTTAGAACCTACCTTGTTTAAAAAAAAATAAAAAACATGATTATACTGCAACGTGTTCTATATTACATAACTATTGGTCTTTTTGTCCCTCAAATGAAAATGTCATATTGATGTATAGTAATGTATAAAGGCTCAGAAAACGTCCCTTTTTTCTTAAAATTCAGACGTCTACTAAACAAATCCTAAATTTGGCAAGCAGTTACCATCAATCCAAAAACATAAAGGTTGATGCTTTCGATATAGCAAAAGGTAGAAAACATTGTGTTGGTCACCAACCTTTCCGAAGCCTGTTGGTTTGTGGTAAAAGCCTGATTGTACAACAGAGAACTTTCCAAGGAGACATGACTGACTGTTTTCGAAACATTGGCATGCATACACGTCGCGTTGATGTTTAGCTTCCGTTTACCTCCCAGCATCTGGGCAGTTTGATCTTTTGAACTGGATACCCACCTTCTCTCTGCCTTTGTCTTACGCAGACCTCAGGTTTATTAGACAGCTGCTAAAACCAGCCATTAATAATGATTGTAGACAGTCGCGTTATTGGCTTTTTAGCTCTTTCGCAATTTGTGTTGTAAAACTTGTCAGATTGAAATGATACATGAACAATATGTTCTAATCTCTCAATTAGAGGTTTTGTGGAATAATTCAGTTTCTATGTGTTTAATAAACGTGAGGTCTGCAAGTGTGGGAATCTGCCTATCTTCAGAGAATATAGTGGTTTTTGAGCTTTCTACGGAACTTTTTCATAGCAACCAATTTTCAGATTTTCTTTATGTGCAGGGCGACATCACTGTCCCCTGACCCCCACAAAACAAAGATTTGCTAAATTTTGTTTTGCGTAGAAAGCTCAGACTCATTGTGGAAATACTGTTGGCTGACATGCAACGTCAAGAGACAAGGCCTCCTCCAATATTAGTCTAATGCTAATCTTTTGCTAATCAGATAATAGACAGCTGGATGAAATGTAAAGGAATAGGGGAATTCAAATGAATAATTGAAAGTTTGCTAATAGCATTTGGGACATTTCTGCATATCACTGGAGTGGCTACTGCCTACATTTGTGACCTTGTCATCTGGATTTTACAGGTTAGCCTGAGTAAACACTGTCCACACACCCATATCAACTTGAATAGGTGCAGGGTCAGTTTGACTTCAAAACAGATCTTTATTTGTTGTATTTGTGGAAAAGTGTTCCATTTTCAAAGACATCCTCACTTTTGTATGATGGTTTGTATGCCTTACATGTCTTTAAACACAACAAGTCTGGAACTAGCAATACCAAATTCAAATAGCAAAATACCGAATGGGGAAAAAGTGGGTGCATTTGAAAATGGAGGACTTGACTTTGCCTGGCCTACTCCCCGGAAAACTGTCTAGCCATGACTTCGATATGGAGGAAGACCTACGTGTTTGAGGAGTTTCAGCTGAGATGTCATTAGTGTAGGCCCCGACACCGTGCTTACTACGCGCGGCTAGCTGGAACGTGTAGGTAGTGAAGGGCTTCAGGTCCTTCAGAAGGTACGTGGAGGTAGGCTCAAAGCTGATGCGTTTCTGTTGAGAGAAGGAGCCATGTTGTCAGGGCAGCTGCACTTGAAATAGCAGGTCACATACTTTTCACCCACATCCGACTGTGAACACAATATCCAGACATTCTGTTCTTGTCTGAGTCATAGCATGCATTTCATTCAGGGCAGTACTTGTACAGTAAAAGAAGACTCATTACATATTGATTACCTCCTCTTTGTCATCGCCCTTTTTATACAGAAGTTCATATCCTGTGATGGGATTGTCTTGTCCTGTTTGAGCGGGGGCTACCCATGAAAGCAAAATACTTGTTTCTGATTTCGCTTCTCCTTTGAAGTCTGTTGGCTGGGATGGAACTGGGAAGTCAGAGAAAATACAGATTTTGTATTTTGAAAGTAGCATTATGTACACCACATTATCACACCACTCTTGCTTGCAGTATTAGCCCTTTGAGACAATAGCATTTGGGACCATAACGGACTTCTAAAAGCAGTCTAGAGTTGCCACGACTACTGCATTAGCAAAATGGAAAAAGATTACAGGGATAGATCACACTTGAATAACAACGTTAATCTTCCTCAAGAGATAAACAAGGCTTTACGTTATTGGAATTTATTATTTTCAATGATTTTTGTCATTTAGGATGCCAAATGGGAAACGAAAATCGCTTGGCACTCAAGAGCCCAACGAGATTACAAGTGTTTACAGCTGCGGTCAACACTGAAGAGACTTCATAATAAGGGTGAGTGGAAAAGCTCTCACAGAAAGAAATTTTCTCGTTAAATTAGCCCCTTGAAACTCTGTCAACTGTGAAGTTGTGGAATGTGTTAACTCGAAAATTGTTCTTCCCAGAATGTTAGTTATTCCAATGATTTCCAAAACTTTTAAAAACAACATCACGTCAAAATAAAGAACCACACAAAAGAACACCCCCTGATCTTACCTCCTGTTTTGGCAATGATCTGCAGGTCTGCCGAGAGAGGCCCATCTCCCACCGATGTGTAGGCCAGGACCTTGATGTAGTAAGTCTTGTTGGGGATGAGGCCTTGGATGGTGAGGAAATTGGAGCCCCGGACAATCTGCTTCTCCCACAGGTTCACATGCTGATTGGAATCCATGGTATAGTAAACCCGGTAGCCCATGATCTGCCCGTTGGGCTCCTCCGGTTCATCCCAATGGATGACCGCCGTGGTGGCGCTGAGCATCCGACCCCTGACCTGCCTGGGGGCCGTGCTGGGGGCCTGCTCCGCCGTCTTGGCCTCGATGCCCTCGCTGGGAGGCCCACGGCCGATGTTGTTCACCGCCAACACCCGGAACTCGTAGTCGGAGTAGGGGCTGAGTCCGCCCACGCTGTAGCGGGTGGTGGCCACGCCGTCAATCTCCTTGTACGTGTCGTCCGAGTACTTGGACTTGTGCTGGATGACGTAGTAGGAGACCGTCTCGGGGTTTCCCGAGTCCCAGGTCAGCGTGATGCTGGTGGCAGTTCGCTCCGTCACCACGGGAATACCGGGAGGCTTGGGCAAGGCTGGAAAACCAATGTGGTGGCACAGTCGTTGATTCAGAATGACTCATCATACACAATGTAATGTTAGTGTCATTGTCAGTATGCAGCCCCATTATTGCAAACTGCTGGGCCTTATCGAGTAAAACAGACCCGAATCAGTTGATTGGATTAACACTGATGAGGCTATTCAAAACATATAAAATCGTAAGGCAACAGATAAAGACACTGCAGATTATTGTATTATTTGTCTTGTCATCATAAATCTAATTAGTACAGTGTAACCACTGTTTAAGTAGTGTAAAATAGATCCAGGGCCAAGAGACTTGAAGTCTCCCAAGTTAAACAAGCGTGGCTTCCCTTGCAGTAAGTCAGGCTTTTCTCAGTGTTTATCTCTTTAATAATTTAGCTGGCTAATTTATTGCTTTAATTTACCACACAATCCGCAAGGGGTGAAAGATATGAGGGCAATGGATTGTCTTTATATGCCATCTCCAGTGTATAACTGGGGGTGGTTATTGGCAGCCTTGGTTTTATTGTGACTAACACTGTTATGTCTGGGAGAAACCAGGCTGCGTGTGTGTGTGGGTGTGTGTGTGTGCGGGTGTGTGTGTGTGGGTATAGGAGGGCAATCTGGGATGTATCTCACTGGTATGCTGTCTAGGAAATATGATTACACTCTGATAACTACTCCAAACACCACCAATCATAGTTCATACAAGCCCCTTTTGCCGAAAGCATTACAAAACTCTGAGATATAAAGTCAGATGTAGTCCATATCTAGCATCTCAGGCTGGCGCCAGCACTTTTCTAACCTCCCTGAGGACAGGAAAACACGACATGGACAGGTAAACAATCTGTACTTGGGGTGGTCCGGTAGCTCATCGGATAAGTGCTCGTACCATGGGTTCGAAAAACGATCTAAGAAAGCAGGAAAAATGCCCCCCAAAAAGACGTCGTTTAAACAAGCCGTGTTTACCTTTAACCGTGATCTGTGCCACCGCCTCGATGACCCCCAGGGTGGACATGGCCACGCAGGTGTAGTTGGCAGACTGGCGGACATCGGTGAGCTCCAGGACGTTCCGCCCGATGGGCATGTCGTCCTCGGGCGTCAGGTCTTCGGCTCCCAGCATCCACTTGACGTAGGGCATGGGCGAGCCCACGGCCACGCAGGTGATGTTCACGCTCCCGCCCGGCATGATCTCGTTGTCCGTCGGGGGGATGGAGAAACGCGGCGGCACTCGGCGCACTGGAAGAGACCAACGGGAGGCGAAAAGGGGTGAGAACGCGTGCGGGCCGGCAGAGACGAAAGGTTTCCCATCAACAGCCGAGAGAGAGAGAAAAATAATTACATGAAGAACTTGTGTTATGACAAATACGCAAAAAACACCATTGCGCACGTTTACGTCACGCCGGGCGTTTATCTTTAACGTGCGCGTTCTGATGTCATCTACTCGTACATAGACACATGTCCGGGATGGTTTGATGAAGAGTGACACAGTTTCACAAACACATTCAGTCCAGCCCCAGCACGGGGCTCGATGGTGAACCATAGCTACAGGCGTACAAGACCACAGACTACATGCACGGATCATACCATCTAGAACAGCACAGAGGAACTGGAGGTTCGACAGCATGCCCACAGTTGAGAAAAGCAACTTCAATGCTGCGTACTTCCAGTTGATGTGAAATAATGTGCCGCATCACATTGTCACATCACACACACATAGAGGCCCCACAAGGGGGTCAACATCCAACGACTAAAAGTACACAGAAAAGAGTGCAACTCGTGATTTTCCTTTGGCTGCTCAAGACTCAATCAAAAAAGTGGATACACATTCCAAAAGTAATGGCTTTGAGGAAATAATAAAAAAACGACTGGAAATGACTTTGATTGAAAAGAAAATTGTAGTGAAAACAAAAGTAAACATCCAAATGCGCGTGGAGACATGGGCGGCGGGGCCTGCTGTGGGGAGCTGGGGTCCCTGTCATGCGCACAAGCACATAGCTGGCTTCCAAAGGCAACCATGTTTGGGAATCGGAGGACGAGGAAGGAATTGCGGGGGAAATAAATAGTAAGAGGCACATAGAAAAAAAAAAGAGGAGACAATCACGAGGTCAAGGAAGGGTTAACTAGCAGCGGAGGGTTTCTGGGAAACAAACCCAACCAGGAGCTCAGAGTTGCCAGGGCAGGACGAATGCACAACATGACAGATGCCTCAACATCACAGGACAGGGGGGGGGGGGTAAAAGGGGGGCCACAGAACCCCAAAAAACAGAGGAGATGTTTTTGTTTCCTTCTAAGGTTTAAAGATGTATATTGTATAAGATTCAAACACACCATGAAGGATAAGCGGGTACATTAAACAAAAGGGGAGGGTCTGGGATAAAGGGGTGTGCCGGTTACGGCTTTTAGAGGACTTAAATCAAAAGAATGAAGTCAGTGTTACTGCTTATGGCACTTGCTCCCTGCAGACTGCCTGGACACTCAAGGCACATTGGCGAGGGTATTTAGGGAATGCCGTTGGCTCTGCCTCATGCCTGGGAAAAGATTAATCACTGTGATAGTCCGGCAGTGAACCTTAGTGATACTAATAAAGAGTGAAACACTCCCAGCGTCTTATCACGTTTAATTAAAATCAAACAAGCTTCCCTCTCAAATGTAGGGCGTTAAGAGTAAGGATTTGACTAATGTGAGGCAAGAACCTGCATGTTTCCTCGAGTTTGAATCCCCTCAGTATGCATCGATGTCATACTTATAAAGGGCAGCGTCTACACTAACACGCTTTGACCAAATATTTTAACTATACATGTTTAGTGTGGAACACAAGGAAATCCAGCCTTTGTATTTAACGTTTGATAAAGTGTTCAATGGCAGCCTTGTTTTATACTGCCTATTCTGCTAAGCACACTGAGCCTCTCCAGAGAACAATTCTCAGAGACCTTGCATTATTAAATACAATTGTTCACTCACTTAATATTTAATTTATATCCAATTGGATCACACTCCCCCAAGACATAATGTTATCCTGCTTATCTGACTATCATTGCTATCTACTGGATAAATCCTTGACAGGGAAAGTGTATAATGGGAAGGAGGTACCGTTTTACAGTTCGGCACTAGAACTCAATATTGATTACAGCTGAATAAAACTTAGATGGCACCTTGCCAACAGGACTGTGCCGTTACTAGACCAGCAGAGCGATTTTTTGTATGTAGAATCTTCGTCAAGTAGCTGCTCAGAGAGAACCTAGTTCATATCAACGTGCCCAAGCAGCCCCGGAGCAAAGCAGCTCTCTGTTCCAGGAGCCTGTGGTGACGGAGGACGCCCTTCCTGCTCTACTGCTGCTGCTGACACGGTCGCAGAGCTGGCCCAGGTACCCAAGCAGGAACACTGACAGGCTGAGGACACCAAGGGGCAGGACGAAGGGCAGGGCGAGGGGGATATTGGGCTTCAGCATAAACAGGTCCCCATGCAAACACCCCCAAACGATTCCCACCCCACCCTCAGGATGCACACTTCTTGAAGAAAGACATGCACCACTTTTTGGACAGTCAAGCATTGGAGCCAAGACCAAGGACATTCTTAATGAAAAATGTCGATATAGACACGATAATACAATCGAGAACGAAAAAAAAAATTATGAACAAAAAGAGCACGCAAGTGCAGCTACATTCATTTCATTCGTATTCTTGAGCATTGTGCTTTTTTCGAGGCAATAAAATGAGTTGTCTTATTTCAGTTTTGTGAGGTTGTTAAAAAGTGAAAACACACCAACCTTCTCGCAGCTCTGAGGGATGTAGGGGTTTGATGCAGAACAAATGAAATGAGGAAAGGAGAAAAAACAAGGGAAACACAGAGAGAGTAAAAAGGCCATGTTCAAGGCGTCAAACTGCTACTTGATAACATCCCTGCTTAGAGGAGCTCGTTTCGATGCAGGGAGTCCACTGCATTGTCCTGAGACCCTGGTTAAGAGATGCTTTCTCCACTTTTAGCACTCTGAGGGTCAAAAAGATACTTATGCTTCGTTTGTACGCATATCATACAATTCAGTCAGAGTCATGTGGTTTCTTTAGTTAACTTTTAAACCTTTTTTTTCTTTTTTCTGAATTGATCTTTAATCTATAGCAAAGTAATGCATGTGGATTTTTACAATGCACACACAGTATGCAACACATACTGAGCTCGTAGATAAAATGCTGAGGTTTAGGACAAAGTCTGAACAATCTCAATATCTTTGTCAAAATAAAGTTTTGTTTTGTTTCAACATTTACAAGATTATACTGTATGTTGGTGATTTCTGCACAATGTATTTTTTATTCCATTCCACAAGACTCTGATAGAATCATGTATCATACTTATTTAAGAAAATAATTCCTGCTAGCAAATGGAATATTCAAGGCTATTCCATATTCAACACATAAATGAGCTAATTTCATCATTATGACAATGTAACAGTTTAGGTGGCAACAGATAAGACCTTCATTTCCTTCCCATTACCATAAGTAAAAGCAATAAACAAAATGTATTCTAATAGATTTAAACTACTATTTGACTTTCACATGGCATGTGTCAAGCTGAAGCAGTCAGTTCATGACTATTGGAAGAAAGGTGTTCATGAAGGCCATTTAAATTAAATATAAAAATGACAATATTAACAGTTGCCTTGCTTTTTATACAAAGCATTTAAATTATAACAAATAATAAATTCACGCATTGAAGACTAGACGTTAATATCGATGATATGTATATGTTACATATTTGAAAAAAAAAACTGAAAACAGTTACTATTTAACATAAATTCAGTATTTCATTTAAAACTGAATTAACCAAGAAAGATAAGCGTTAAAGGTAGTTCTTCCAATGTTGCTCAAAGGGGGAAAAAAGAAGAGAAAAAGATGATCAGAGAGGATCAGCGAACTGCTGGGAATAAGAAGGGGTTGGTTGGGGGGAGGGGGGGAGGGAGGGGGGGTTGTCCACCCATCTCCCCTCCCACACAAACAGGAGCAAAAGGCAATTAGTAAGTACAGACACCAAGCAATCATGTAATTGGAGTTAGACTCAGGAGTTAACAGAAAGAAAAAAAAAAAGTTACGTACGACAAAACACACAGGTTCAATTCAATGCAGGTAGGTCAAAAGTAGCAAGAAAAGAGCCATACTTACAAGCTTCCACATGGGACCATGGACTGGATCGGCTACTCCGATCGGCTACCCATTACGAATCAGTATCTCAACACCCCCCCCATCTCACCAGGGAATATTTGATGCGATACACAATTCAATATTTTCCATTGGATTTTCGAAAGACAATTCCCAGCAGAGGAGTACCGCCCAGAGTTGGTTCCTACCTCTGACGTATAGATTGGCCGGAGCGGAGTAGCGGGTTCCATCGTTGTTGGTGGCCACGCATTCGTACTTCCCCTGGTCAGACTCCTCGCTCTGCTCGATCTGGAGGGCCCCTGTGAGGGGAGAAGAAGGTGGTCGACGAGAACCACTGGTTAAAAGTCGGATGTTGCGACGGGGTTCACAACACAAAGCAACTCGTAAGGTGTCACTGGGGCGAACATGTCACTGGGGCCCCTTCACTGCTAGTCATGCTCTCTTTGACCTTTTCAAGACTCTGTCACGGGACAGTTCTAGGAAGTATCCAAGGTAAGGAATAAAATGGATCTCCATGAATCCTGGCCAGCATCTATGATTGCAGTGATATATCAGTAAAACGATTCAACCTCCCGGCCTTTGGGCTGTAGAGAACAGGTATTCTCATATCTGCAGGGGTCATCCTATTCCACAGAGGGGCTTTGAATTGACAACCACACAATATGTTTGCTGAGGAAACTGATATTCCTCCTGTCACTTGACAGTTTCCCCTATCATCCAAGTAGCCTGATACACGTTTACAAGAAATCTCTTTTGGGATTTACGGTTCTAGAACCGTACCTACATGAAATTAGGGTTGTAGGTGTAATTTTCTTAGAATCAGGCCAACACAAATCATAGGGGAAAAACAACAATTAACAACCATAGAAACTTTGTATATCTAGTGCCCATATAACAAATACCTCATCATGGACCTCGAGGGTGAAAACAAGCCTTGGTACATATCGCAGCATCTAAAAAGGCACTCATCTTTTAAGCCAATGTAAAAAAAGATATATGCCAAACTCGACTTGAGGAATAGGGGCAAGCCCTACAATATACAACATTTCACTGGACTGGTCAACATGGGGATGAGTGATACTGCTTCCAGGAAGCATGAATCAAACAAAAGAGGTTTACAGTATACAAAAGCAGCATAACAAGGGAGGACAATTAAAAAAATAAATTTAGGTATGAACTTTAGCATATTCAATCACAGATCAAGTATAATCTTTACCTATTAGGATGACTGGACTTCATATTATCAAAGTCAGTTAAAAAAAATGCAGCCTCTACAAAAAATTGAAAAATGCTGCTTGGATATTTGTAAAAAAAAGTATTTACCATAGTAAGTTTTTAAACCAATGTATTACCCTCTGTCACAAAATGTTGACATGCAGATCTTTCCTAATAGCAAGAAATGTATGTCGGCACAACTTACAACCTTCTGACAACCCTTAGCTGAAAAATAAAATGCAATTGTATTAGAAGACAAAATTCAAAATAGTGGCCTGAGCCAACAAGAAGGCAACCAACCACTGCTTTAGCTTATGAAAGCTACAAAAGACACCCATAAAAATCCACCAATGGGATCAGCAGTGTGGTGTCATATGACCCAGGGAAAAATAGCTTATGCATCAATCACTCTCCAACTCCCATGTTACGCGGCAAAAATGGACCAATCCGGTCCTCGCCAGACTCAACTGTTTGCCTTTCCCCAACCCTGAAGAATAAAAAGTCAAAAAAGTAAAAGCCTTCAAACCCAAGAAAATTAAGAAAAATAGGTGAAAGAGAAAAAAAAGCACCGTAGAAACTTTATCAAAAAAGTAGTTGTTTGGGCTTTTTTATAGAAGGTACAGGAGAGGAAAGCAAATAGAAGAAATGAAAAATAGTTTGCAAAGATAGAAAGAAATTCTTTGGGAGAAAAAAGCAGAGGAAAGGCATTGTTGTCTTCAGCATGCCTGCGTGATTCCACAGCATCTGTGCATATTTTTAGTGCTGAACAAGAGCAGCTAAGGGGGAAAAATGTTTGGTTGTTTTAGTTGGACAAAAAGAGGGACACATGAGTCGCTATGGCCAAAAAGAAAACAAAAGTGAGAGAAAAAATAGATTTGGGAGAAAAAAAAATTGTCATTGGATATGCTTATTTGAGCCACAGCAAGCATATCACAACTGATTTGAAAAGGCTCATTAAACCAAAATGAAAAGGAGGAAATAAAGCATAGACAAAATATGCTAATATGTTAAAGAAACAGGACAAATAAGGAAGGAGGGTCGATATGGGGAAGAAATATATAAAGAATAATAATTGTACACGGGAAACAGGACAGAAATGGAGTCGAATGGGTGTACAGATGGATGATGGATGGGTTGACAGCAAGAATGAATTTATTTATTTTTTCATTCTGTGAACGTCAGTTCAGCACTCTTACCTCTTATTGGTGTACCACCTGGGTGGATAATATGAATGCAAATAAGATTAGAAAGAAGAAGCATTAGTACGAGAAGATAGAGGCTGGGGGCTTTGGAAGAAGAATCAAATTAGATTTAACAGAGTACGTAAGTAAAGGTACTAGAAGACAGAACGAGAGAGAGAGAGAGAGAAAGAGAGAGAGAGAGAACGAGAGAGAAAGAGAATCAAAGAGAATGAGAGAGAGGTTTGTTGTACTCTTTGCAAAAAAAGACAGGATTCATCATAGGAAGTTATCATAGGTCAGAGAGAAGAAATTTCAACAGTAGTGTACCACAGGGGAGGTGCCAAGTGGCAAGGCTTCTGAGGACCAGCTACTGAAGGGAAAGGCTTGAAGGCGTTTGGATGTGAGATGGGAAGAGACTCATTTAAGAGACCTGAGACCCTTTATCTTGAACCATACAGGACCATGTTACTTCCCTAACACTCTTGGTACATCTGCTCTTAGTGTCTGCAGTGCTGGTGCACAGTGCTTCAGTGAGTGACAGGCTGAGTGAGTTACCACACAGGTGAGGAAAAGCCGGAAGGTTCCACAGCTCAGGTGACAATATGGAAGCTTCTAGGATAAAGTTCTAGTGATGTGTGCTCTGGTGCCTGCTAAAGTAGGACAGGAACAGTGTAGGGTGGGTGGGGGGGTGGTGGCATTGTGTGTGGTTCTAGTGTTACCTCTGTGACTACACTAACTGTTAGTAAAATGCATGCCATGCATTTTAATAATAGTATTTGGAACATGGAAATTAGTGGGAGTGATGTGTGCTTCAGAACTAAGCACTTACCAAAGGATTCTGGAGATTTAATATACGGAGAGAAGAAAGACAGCATAAAGATATGATTATATTCCTTATGTTTAGTTACATGGTTTCGTTAATGCTTTATCAACTCTACGTCATAGGAGTATCAAAGGCGCACACAAAACGGGTTAATTTACACAGTTCTGTTGACAACAAAATAAAGGGAAGGTTAACAAGACCAATTAACACTTAAGGACAGCTGAGAAACTGGGAGGAGACAAGTAGTCAAACAAATAACACTACTAACACTA
This sequence comes from Osmerus eperlanus, assembly GCF_963692335.1. NCBI lineage: Eukaryota > Metazoa > Chordata > Actinopteri > Osmeriformes > Osmeridae > Osmerus > Osmerus eperlanus. Next base: position 6,295,343 of record NC_085040.1, read on the forward strand.
ACTCTACAAGTCAGAATTTAAACAGATTGTTAGTAAATTACCGACCAAACTAAGATTCAAGTAGTGGTAGACATATCTGATTACAAAACTTCTGCTATAGAAATTGTGGATTAAACTTAATATTCGTGGAGTCAGGAATGAATTGTTAAGGGATATGCCACAGGCAAAGAGAAGCAGAGGCTGGAGAATACAAAGGGAAAGCAGGGGCAAGATATTCAGAGACTACACCAAAGGTTCTGGGAAAGCTAGACACTGTTTTACGCACTACTGTGGCAAATTGGTATTAGGAAAAAATCCAGTTAAAATGCCTTTATCTAAAGTCTCATCCTTAAAGGAAGTTTCAAGATTGTGTTTTTTTATTTAAGAGCCAGAAAACGTACAAAACTGTCTGCCCTATTCACTGAGTATTTGTCAATGTAATTTTTTTCCTTTAACTCTTGTCTATGAGTCATTCCTTCCAAAAAATGTATTCTTGAAAAGCAGAAGGTGCTCCTTTGAAAGTATTCACTGAAGCCAAATGGTGAGTATTAATAATTTTGGAAAGAAAAAAAAAGAAAAGAAGACTAAAATAAAAAATAATGGATCCTTCAAACACTGCACAGAAGCAGTTGAAAGGCATCAACAACTAATTGGAAGAACGGTCGCAGCAGTGAGCAATGAGGAAGTCAGACCGAAGCCAACACACAGACAGGAGACAAACCCCACAACACTGGAAGACGGGGGACGGGGACCGACAACACACACAGGGGGCACACGAAACAGTAGAACAGAAGAAGGAGCAAGGAAACACAAGGCCATTACCTATAAAATCAAAAGCCAAAGGTTGAGGAGGGAGAGAAGGAGAGAACAGAAACAGAAGGACATACAGTAGGGGTCGACAGATAAAGACAAAACCTTATATTCTTTTTTTTTTTTGTTCTTTTTTTTGTTGTTGTGCATGTCCTTTTTTTCTTTTTGTTTTAGTTCCGAAGGCGGCGGCGACACCCTACCTGATCTGAGCTGTTTGATGCGTCCGTTGTTGTTGGTGGTATTGACAGGGAGGAAGTCCTTGAACCAGGAGATGTCCGGGTCAGGGTTACCGCTGGCGGCACAGAGCATGGTGGCTGTGCGAGTTCGCTCAACCACTTTCAACTGGGGGCCCATGTCTATGGTGGGGAAACCAGGGGGAAGCTGGTCCTCTGCGAAACAAACAAGAACCACAGCGGCGTTCATAGGAAGCACGACAATCAGCCTCCTCCTGCTGCTCCCACTCCACAGTCAAGTAGGTGAGGAGAAGACAAAGCCACAGGATTAATCCAGACAGAATCAGTAGATTAGAGAGTGAGTCAGTTGAATACATCAGGGAAGAAAGTGGAGAGAGAGAGAGAGAGAGAGAGAGAGAGAGAGAGAGAGAGAGAGAGAGAGAGAGAGAGAGAGAGAGAGAGAGAGAGAGAGAGAGAGAGAGAGGGAAACATGCATATTTCAGTTTTGTGAACCCTTTCTGTAGCTCTTTTACACCGGTTACTCTTTAGTCTCCATGCTGTGGGTTTTTCCACAAGGATATTGCACACAGTAAGACACACAAAATATTGTGAGAAGACACAAAACACATACAGTGCAACACATCCTGCAGATACAAGGACTGTACAGAAGTACTGAATGAACAAGCCGACCAAGATTAATAAAATAAAACTAGTACTTGGTACATCGTTTTCAAACACGGATGACTACTATATTTGAGCAAACTGTCTCTCGTGTTGTGTTCAAGGTCTACATCGTTGTAGCCACAGTATATAGCCTATACTGTAAGATTATTGCGTAAACGGTGTGGCACTCTTTCAGGGTGCAGACAGCGAATTCATGCATGTCAGCATACATGCGTGTTTGCGTGTGCTTGTGTGTGCGCGAGTGAGGCAGTGTGCATCCGTCGGCGTGCGGGCGGCTCTGCTGTGTTGCGTGAGCTGTCCTGTTCGTCGCCAGCGCCACAGCGTGCAAACAGGGAGGAGGCAGGCTGGCTTCGGGCTGCTCAAAGAGATGCAAGACCAGATAACTAGCACAGATCCCTGCTCCCCTGCTTTCAACTAAACAAAGACAATCAAAGGCATACACTACCTCAGCATGTCTGGCTTTTCAGCCTCTTTACAGGAAGTTACTTCTGTTCACAGCAGGAAGAGGTCATTAGCATACCCGACGAACCACGCGGTAGAAAGGCATCCAAAATGGATGCTGTTCAATTTAGTCTTTGGCTATGTGGATCAAATCAAATCAAATCAAATGTATTTGTATAGCCCTTTTTACACGCAAGCATGTCACAGAGGGCTTCACATATGCCCATAGAACTGCCCCTCAACCAACCTAAACCCTCAAGGAAGACAAGGAAAAACTCCCAAAAAACTCTCAACAGGAGAAAAAAATGGAAGAAACCTTGGGAGGAGCAATTCAGAGAGGGATCCCCTCCTCCAGAGACGGTTGGTGAGAGAGAGGAGCAGAACACAGGCTAAACATAGTCATACAGTGTCGATGGGTTTTTAAAACACCAAAATCCATTGTTCAACTTTATAGATGTAGGACAGGACCGGGAGACACGCGACCAGGTCCAGCGTTGGCTGACCGACGACCAGGCAGGTGCTGACAACTCAAACCCCCCACACCACAAGGGATGTGTGTGGGGGGGACAGAGAGAGGAGATCAGGGATTAGAGAATGCCAGGAGCAGCTAACAGTTACAGTCATAATAGAATGAGATCCCCACCGGTCAAGTGTGGACTGGTGCAGCAATTTAACAGAGCAAAAAAGGGGAATTTGATGCAACCCCACACACCAAGACAGCGACAGCCCCCCTCATTTGGAATATGAAATCTGTTCCAGTGGAAGAGAACTCTAAAATAAGTTATACTTATAGAATAAGGATGAAAACAACCCGTCCCCCGTTGCCTCCAACTAGTAACATACTTACCTTTAACAGTCGTAGACAACAGACACCCTACGGTGTACCTTTAGCATACAGACTAAAAAAGAAACACAGCCAAAATGGATGCCGCTTGACGTTGGTTGAGCTAACAGCTAGCTTGGAGCGCTAATGCGCAGGACAAGACGCTCGGCATAAGAATGGGAATGTGAACGCCAAAGCCTCCCTCTCCCTGTTGTGATATGGCTAATTAACGTCCCTCCATCGTCCTCAGAAAAAGGCGCCTTTTTTCCAGTCACTTTCTTCATTAAATTTTCACGAGGACACATCAGGCTGGAAACAGCTTTGAGACGCCGCTGCGCCTGCTCAGCCAAACGACAATCATGGCCCTCTTCCAGCGTTGCTCCTGGCTAGGCCTATCTGCCAGAGAGAGGATACCTGAATGGGATAAATCCTTTCGTACAAGACTTCATTGCAAATTTGAAACTTCAGTTTGAACTTGAAAACTTTCCTCTGCATCTCAGCGTCCCTGCCTGAACTGACACACCGTATCATAACATGAGACCAAGTGCACTTGACGGATCTGGCTGAATCCTTATTAGACGGACCAAATGCAAGGGGGTGACGATGATCAAGTGATTACCGGCATTGTGTTTTTAATTCCCTCGACAAAGAGCCTTGAACAACCTTGACCGTGGTGCTCATTAGAGGTAAATACCACAAGCGGGTGCTGCTAAACTTAGCCTCCTCTGTGGTGTATTGAGCTACCTGTTAGACACAGGTTGTGGGCACACAATTAACATCTTCAGTTACAATCAATCACACCACAAACAAACAGTATCGAGTAACTGATCACAGGGTAACAAGAGAGAGTGGACAAAGACAGGTGAATGTCCTTCAAGGAAAAACAATACTACACTGCCCGTTGCATGTACATGGTGCATGTCCGTTTAATTTTTTATTAGCTTTTCGAAGTTAGTGAGTAGTAACTTTAAATGATTTTAAGGAAAATAGCCTGAACATTTGTCCTTTATAACTACTCCACTTCCTATGTTGAGTATGTCAGTATCCCAAACTATAAATCTATAAATCTAGCAAAGGAATGTCTTTCTATTTTAACCCTGAATGTGTAATATTTAATTGGCTAGTAGTGACTGTTACTACTACATAAAAACGAAGAAACCATTTTGGATACTGAATTGAAATGACAGCCACCACTGTAATATGTGGATCTCAGTTATGGAAAAAAAACTGGAGATTTCTGTTTCATAAAACCCACTGCCATGTTAAAGCACCATTTCCGAAATAGCCTAATGAAAGAAAATGGGCTTGGCAAAGGTGTTCGTTTCAGCAGGAGGGCAGGAGGGAGAGGAAGAGAAGAGGAATTAATTGTGCGAGGTGGCTCTCTCCCGAGCCCTCCGCAGCCTTTCCAAGGTCGAACGGAAAACCAGTCGATTCTGAAGCGAGCCAGATGCCTACCTGCTTGGACACAATAGCCAGGAGTGTGCCTTGAAGCATGGCCGCATGTTGAATATAATAATTGGATGTGACAATCCATGCAGCCCAAAAATCAATGTATTGTTGCCGGCTAAAAATATGCTCAAGAGATCGTAATTTAGCTGTCCTCTGAGAAATATGAGAAACATAACGGGTGTAATTCTGGTCGACCAAATCCCATTCATTATTACACTCTATGGAATAGAGAGAAAAAGGGAGACCAGCGCATTGCTTCTTTTCAAACATATCCTCATGCTCTGACTTGACAACACAGTCTTAGTTGACACAATCCCTCGATAAATGTAGACAGTTTGACAGACCTTTGTTAAAGCACTGGTGTCTGACTCATGACAGAACAACAATCCTATTGACTGTTGAATGCTAGCATTTATGACTGCACTGTGCATGCTAGAGCTGTATTACTCTGTAAAAGAGGCATCAAATAAGTCTCTGCCAAGTGTAATAATACATAGAAATCTTTCTCGATGGAGTGTCAACGGTTCCTATCCAAACCCCATACATAGGCAGCTGATGTGGCTTGGGGCGGTACATTTAAAACTAATTGTCTGGTACAAAAGTTTCTGGCCTTTTCGACAAATTCCTGCTTACCCCAGAGACGTAATTTACGGCCTACCCGCGCACCCGTCCTCCTTTGAGCCGCCAAGAAGTCATGACATCAGCTGCGAGGTATCTCCGGACAGCGCTGGAGCATAGCTCCACAGCCAAGGTGCTTTGAAAGATGGTAATTTCCTTTATCTCTCTCTCTCTCTCCGTCCCCTCCGCCACTCCCGCGCAATCATTCAACCCATCGAGCGAATTAGCATTGAGATAATAAATAAGGGGAGGAAATTAAACACATTCTCCCACTTCTAGCATGATTAACAACTGAAATCCCCCTAGCTGCCGCAGCGCTTTCTGAGAGTGGCCGATGGGGGACAGCAAAAACCCAATTAATCGCTATTTAATTTGTGCCACAGACATGTTTGTTGTTGTTTTTTTCCCCCCTGAAACTTGAATTATTGACAGAGTTAAAAAAAAAGGGAGTGAATTAATTAATCACAGGGGGACAGAGGCGACTGGCCATTTTTACCATGTGCTATGTTTGCAGTTCCGCTAATAGTCTGGGCTTGGTTTTCAACTTGTGGTCACATAAATTATCTGCTAAGACCTAATTCATTTCTGCTGCAGGAACTCTTGGGCTGTTTCCCCGGTTAGGACTGGAAATTGGGAAGAATGTTTGATGTGTGTGTGTGTGTGTATGCTGTATAGGTAGAGTTGTACAGTACAAGTACAATCTACTACCTTTTACAATATGTCGAGGCACTGAGATAAAAGGATAAATAAAAAATAATAAAAAAAAACATATTTTTCCTGGCTTCTCCACCGAAAAATGCAATCTCAAGGACAGTTTAAGACAAGGGCAGCTTCTACTTTAAACCCTGCCTGAGATCATACTGTATATTCAACAATGGTTCTACACACTAAATTAGATGGAGGAGAGAAATGCTGAAGTCACCTCCGGCTGAAGTGCTGAGCGTTGGGGCCTGATATAAAAGGACTCCCAATGACAATTTGCACACATTAACCAGTCAGGCCATCAGCTAAGGGAATGTGGCGCCAAGTATGTGATTGGGGGTGGGGGAGGGGGAGGGGGAGGCAGGAATTGGCTCAAATAGTCCCTCAGTGAGCATATTTTCACTAAAGACATGAGGTCATTGGGCATAAGCTTGGGCCATTAGCAGATGATGAGAATCGATCACTCATGTCTACTCCGGGCATCTCTCAGACCACAGTAGCTCACCGCGACAACACTGGCCTTTCCACTGTATAAAAAGTCACTCTACTGGGTGACTCCATGCACGGGACCAGCACGCTTCGATTTATCAAGACTACAACTAACCCATCACCTCCTAAACCCAAAGTCCAGTCCCTGCCGTGACACCCTCCAGCACACGTTGTGATTACGCCTGACAAACATAAGTAATATTCTCCTTGGGAGGACCCTAATTAAATGAGGCTAATTGAGTCCCAACCGACCATGCAAGCATTTGGAAGTGATTAGTTAGTGTTTACCCAACCAACTAAGCCTGGTGTTGCCTACCGGGCTGACAGAGGTGGGGGGATATAGTGGGAGTTGATAATGTGGTTCTCTGTATGAGGAACGTTTCATTTGCAGCGTAAAATGGCAGCCCGGTCTCCCTCTGACCAGGGTGTCCTGCTAACGATCAACGTTTACTGAATGCTTGAGGGAAAATAGCATGGAACATTGCTCAGTCGTGACCTCATTGGAATGTTTTGCCAGTCCAACAGGTTTAATATAGCTATTGCCAGTTTTCAATGGCTTGTACCCGACCGAAAGCTTTTGGATAAATTGACTCTTGTCAGTCATTGACAGGAAGCTAAAGTGTGTACTTTCTGAGTGGCATTGCTCGATACTATTTTTACGTTTCTGTATTGTGGTGAGTTTGATACTGTATCAGTCAGAAATGACTATTCAGCGCTATTTTAAAGGCGCTATTTTGTTAACGTGCTAGAAAAATACAGCGATATTTTTTTTTTTTCCAAACCACATTCAAGTCCAAAATTACCCAATAAGTACAAAGGGATTTGGGGAGAAAAATAAGCCTTTTGCCACGGTTGATTCCCAAACGAAAGCAAAAAAGACATAAACCTTTCCGGTCATATTCCAGGTTTAATTTCCGTGCTTGCTGCACAGGCATTGGGTTCAGTCAGCCCCTTTTTCTTTCCACACGAAGCTACTTTTCACCCGGGGCGGTCGAGTTATTCCCCAAGGAAAATCCCCGCAGCCCCTAATAAGATATATTTGTTGGACGTTTTGAGTGGATACAATCTCCTTAAAGAGGCTGTCACAGGTCAGTTGCTGGGGCATGGAGCTGGAGAAAGGAGCACGCCAAGACGGCATTGTTGTTTGGGAATCCCTCCCCCACCCCAAACCCGAAAATGACGGATTATCGAATTGCTGAAATGTTGGGCTGCTTCTCAAGTGTGGCATCCATCCCTCTTATATTTCCTGTCTTCTTGCACTGCGAGACAAGCTTAGGATCCCTTTGTATTCTTCCGGTCCAACCCGAAGAGGTTTTAAGCCAGCACAAAAGGGGCAAGAGACATTAACCCTTGAGTATGACATCAATGTGCTTATTTTGTTCTTTTCTGAAAAAAATCTAAGCTCCAGTAAGAGCTCCCGTCACTGCAGCACAACGTGTTATACTACCGTTTAAACACACACATTGTACTGTATACACAGTATAGATCAAATCAGCAAAAGAAGAAGTTGGATTGGAACAGTCTCACCAGAAGATGTTAATCCAGTTTCTCTTTTGGACCTGGGCTTGCTGAGTGTGTGGCCTGCCTTGCTGGTGGGGCATTCATTAACTGAACTACTCCTAATTAGGAGATGGGACTTCATGGGCTTTGGACAATACTGACCTACAAGTGCAGGCATGCAGCACACACAGAAAAGCAGGGGGAAAACAACTAAGTGCACTGACCTCAGAGGGGATTCAATGAAAACAGTCTTGGCCAGTGAAAGGGTGTTGCCTTTAATTGAGCCAGGTTTAAGGATATCAGTCCATTTCTGCATCTCACTCCTGCATTGTATTTCTTAAACTGCACTGCAGTATTATATTTCTTGATTTTTGACTGTTTTAATGTTTTATTGAATGTTCTTAATTGTTTTAAATCTTGTTTTCTTTTGCATTATGTTTTGATGCTTTTATTGGTTTTATGTGAAGCACTTTGAATTACCTTGTCGTTGAAATGTGCTATACAAATAAACTTGACTTGACCAAACTCAAATTAAGTTATACAACCAATCTTGTCCTTGGACAAAGATGAGGGGTGAGGTCTGAGGATGATGATAAATAGCAGAAATACATGAGTAGATCTGAGGATTACTGACGCTCTGACAAAGTTAGGAATGGGCCATTACCCAACCCTGGCGTAGACACAACAATGTGGCATATGTGAGCATGGAAAACAGGCCAAGCCACACTATGGCCAATGGCCATAGAAGGCATCGATAATGTCCCCAACCCACTATTTTAATACAGTCTATGACCCAGTTATGTTACATGATAGGGAATTTAGGGAATCTAAAACCGTTTGTGCCTGCAGGATGCCAGGTCATCCTTTGTACAAGGAAAACCATTCCCTATTCAGTCTGTGAAGAATGACGTAGCCTCTATTTGAGACACATCTTTATTGTGAGGCCTTTAATTTACACCAGCATCTTGACGACAATAGCACTCACTTAAGTTTGGAAAAGTGTTTGCCGTTTCCACAAGTCTACCTACAGTAGTTAGTTGATCCACTCAACAGCGCCCTGGATCCTCTCAAACAAAAATGTCCCTCTCGCCTCCTGTTGAACCGATGCATTCAATTATGTTTTCTTTGGCATACGAGAGGGAACTGTTAATTATGCTTTTGTTTTCTCTCAAACAAAATTACTCGACCGAATTCAAGAGCTCTTGATTAACAAAGGCGGGTAGATATTCCCCTTTGTGCCAATTCGATGACGCCATTCGCTCTCTCTTCTATCCCTCTATCTATCATTCGGTCGTTTCTCCTTTCCACTCCCAACCCTTCCTTCTGTTGTTTCCCTTGCTCTACTTACACGGTACAGTTCACACCAGGGTAAAAGGTGTATGTTTTACAATCCGGCGCATCAGGAATGGCAGGCATTCAATCTAGACTCCAGTTAGCTTTATCAGCTACGGACAGCTTGCTTCAATATCCCAAAGTGTGTCAGCTCAGGCTCCGAGGGTTCATCCCTATGAATGCCACAACTCTTTGCTTTCTGTGTTTCTATCCATCACTCCGCCAATAAACATCTACAGAGGTGAACTTATCCCTTTGTTTGAATTTTACACCCTGGGGTTGGGAAATGACAGTGCAACTGTTTGCTCTTTCTCGTACTACTAGGTTTCTCTCTTGCCGCGCAGCCAAACTGAACAGATGGTTCACCGCGATTTCCTTTGCTTCTTTATTTCTTTTCCCTTTCTTTCTCTGTTCAAACTGGAGATTTACCTAAAACCTGCCACTTGAATTCAAAGTCACCGGTTTACCCTCCCATGACTGTTTTTGTCCCTGAAGTCAGATGTACCTTCCAAATTCACTCCTCCTGAGAAAAGCTGGTGAATAAATCATGAAAGAAATCAAACTGGCCTGGGGGTTTCCTTAAGAACGGACTGGCTGTTCCTGTAAACCTAAACAGGTGTTGAAGTCAAAAGGGAAACAAAAATGGAGACAGGAGAGACGCTGTAAATAATTGATAGAATGTGTCGCAGTCCTAATGACCTCAAATTGGTGACATGTTGGTTTTACCATTGCTTTTCTGGCAGGATAAAGGCAGGGACCGAAATAGGAGCATTAAAATACAATCACAACCAATAAGGTCTAATAAAAAAGGTTGTCTGACTCTTCATATGGGCTAGCATAGTGTACGTGTTTGTCTACATTTGGTTCATTTGTGTTAGAGGAAGAGATTAAAAGCTCTTGAATATTAATGGTTATTGACCAATAGCTGCTTGCTATACTGGTGTGCCAATCGTCTTGTTTTTCTTTATAGCTCTTAAGGGCTAGCAACTCTCACACCATGTACTGCTCTAAGACCACTTTCAACAGAGGATTGGCTTGAAGACCGACTGACTAAAAACAAAGAGTTGCTTGCTGACTTTGACACTGGAAACTTTTCATGGAATTCCTTGCTGGATAACAAATGGCTCAACGTCGCCTTGGGCCGAATAGTTAACATACTTGGGATTCAAGTAACAAAGATGACCTTTGACATGTAGGGGGTCTGATATCTGTGCTGAGGGGCAGGTGTCAGCGATCATCCAAAGAGACGCAAGTTGGACTGACAGCCAAACGGTCAACATCACAAGGTTAGAATGCAGGACTGATTACTATCCTACACTTTATTATGATATGAATGTTATTATTCATGGCATGTGATAGTCTTGTCCAAATAATGCTAGACAGAATTGTAGATTAAAATAGGACCCAACATTTTGTAGGGATTTCAACTGCCTTTTTGATCTTAAGTGGAGATCTCTATCCAGCTATGTGCGGCCCTCACCACAATAAGATAACGGATTCCTTTAGATCTCCTCTCAGATCCAATTCTGACTCTATCCCCAAATAAGCCTTCGCACATCAAAGGGCATTAGACAGACGTCACGCTTGCTGATACAATGATGGCGAACACAAGACTCCTAGCCATCAATTAAGACAGAGCAGGCACAGCCAGCCATAGAAACGAGGGAGTTGGATTGCCTGAGTTATCATTCAGACTTGTTACTAGGCAGCCTCACAAGCTAACAGCGCTCTGATCCAACCTCAAACGAAGCCCCTGTGAAACAAAGAAAGACGTTCTGCCTTTTCCAGCACAGAAACAGGAATCACTAATGTTGTGTGTGAAGACATCTTGGCTTTGGAACAACCTTAAAGTTTTAAAAAACAAAATAAAGAATAAGCGGCGTTCGATTCGTTATGCCGAACTTTCCAGTCGGACAAGGACTAAAAAGGAAAGCTACTCCACAATTGACATTCATGACTGCATGTGGGACTGGCAGGACCATAGTAATCCCGAGGGGTTTAGAGAAGCGATGAATAGTTCAAGTTTGTTGTGAAAGCCCTGACCCAGTTCACTCAGTCTAGTAAACAGATGTATGTTCCACTGGTGAAGCCAGTTACTGGCCTGTCAATAATAATCCCTGAGTAAGAGTGTGTGTGTGTGTGTGTGTGTGGGGGGGGGGGATGTCTTTATATTTCCTCGTTAATTGTGAGCAGACTGCCTCCACACCAGTTGACAAGCTAAACTTTGTCATCTGCCCAGGTTCAGTCATGTACTGCCATGCTGTAGAAGAATAGGTCAAGAAACTGACTGTCCTTTGCTAAACATATTTATTTAGCAATGAGATGTATATAGTAACAAATATAAAGCAATAATTGGAAAAGAACAGCTGCTGACAAGCAAAGGACTGTCCCAGATACAAAATATAAAGATGTGCAAATGCATAGGCTATGACAGCAACATTTTAACGTTGGCCCATTTTGTTTTTTTCTTACTATAATGTCATAATTTTCGACATCCCCTAAGCGAAGGATTTCAGAAATTTGCTGTGGATACAAAGTCAATTTGAGAAAATTGCAGAGACAGAGTGTGAAAATGAGGGACTCAACAAAACAGCTGCTAGAATTAGTTTTCACCTCTATCGCCTGGAGTGGAGGGGGGGTCAAATAGAATCCCAGTTGTGAAATTGTGACCAGTCTGTTCGTTAACGATCATAATGTATCAGGGGTTTGACATTAAAACAAGGTGTCCCGTTACGCCAGTATGGGAGTTTCTCTACCAGCTGAAGTAATAAAGGGCATAAATGATGGTAAGGAATAGATATATTAAATGGGGTTTGTGATTGGGTAGAGGTGGGGAGGGGGTCTGGGTGGGAAGGTCTGTGTGTGGGAGAGGTGCAGAGTTGGAGGAGGAGAGAGGACTCTAACCTCAGGTCTCCGTCACCCTGTCTCAGTGAAAAATAGCATCATCTTCTTTGTGCTCTGCACTGATTGTTTCCTTTCTAAATCCCCTTTGAGATTCTATAATTAATTGAATGCTTTTTTTTTATTTGCTATTAAAACACCCTCAGCTAATGCCTGAGATTATGAGACTCCATTGCAGAGCCAATCAATTAATCATTGGCTGCTTTATTTTCCCAAACCTCCTTCACAGACGAACACTCGCAGTCATTCTTCATTCAGAATGACACCGGAGAAAGTCCTAAAGTTAAATAAGAAGTTAGAAAAAGAAGGTAGGATTTCTTACTGCTCGATTTCCCTGCCTACAGCTAAGGCTTGTCAATACCATGATGGACATGTTTTACATGGAAGGTCAACAGAAAAGACAATTGATCACTCAAAGAAAGTTATATGTAGTGTGCAACTTTAAAATGTAAAGTTTTAACTAATGTCAATGTAAATAACGAGACACTAACCCCAACATGAAATGATAATGAAGCCTCTGCAGTTCATCACATACTCATTACCTCGTTCTTTTTAATGAGGCATAAAATACAATCAAAACTAGTCAATGACCAATATGTCATTTGACAACCAATTACTTGATCACTGTTATTAGGCATGGCCTTGCAGTGTGTCAGGCTTAAAATAATCCATTAAACGTGGCCATTTCCTGAGGTTAAGGAGGCAGGTGCTCAATTGTACTGACCTTCTCGAAACAACAATCAGGGTACCATACCAGCCCATCTTGTGCTCATCGTCTACCTCAAACGACAATCCTATCTTCCCCCCTATCCTCGAAGAATCCATTGACGCCGTTGAAAGAACACTCGGTTCTGCATCCAGACGGACACAGGCTACCATGTACCTAACAGAGCAGCTTCCGTGCCGCGTGGGAGGAGAAAAAAACGTCTTTCATTCTACGCTGACAGGCAGAAGAGATGGGCGTCGTGCCACTTGGTACCAGCCTGTAATCCTGACCCTGCCCATTGTTCTCCACCCTCCCCCTAGGCTGTATTTCATCCCTGTCGAGGGGCCGCTGGATCCCACCGGCCGACCGCGGGCGGCGACGGAGACGGCGGCCGCCGCTGGCGGGGGCCTTGCCTACCCTCTGCGGAGCCGGCGTCATTCAGGAATGTGACAGGTGTTCTGTTGTGTCCCTCTATGTGCACGCGAGCACAGCCAGTGGAGCAGGGAAAGGAGAGAGAGAGGCAAGTATATAACGTGTAATGGGGAGGTAAAGAGAGGACAGACAGAGAGAGGGAGAGAAAGTGTGTTGTAGGCCCCTGGGGGGGGTGGGGGGGGGGTGAAATGGACGGATGAAGAGAGGGATGAAAAGGAGAGATGAAGCAGGATGAGTGAAGGCAGCTTTCTCTAAAGGCCTAGCCAGGCAAGCAGCAAGGCAGGCAGGCGAGGGAGGGAAGGAGGGAGGGAAGGAGGGAGGGAGGGAGGGAAGGAAGGCAGAGCGCTGTGTTAATGCTCAAATGCTCCCCCCCTCTGCTGTGCAGACTGCTCCACGACTCCAGCAGATGTACTGCTCTGAGTGCTGGAGATCAGCTAGAGGGATAAAGCGTACACCTTTCTTTCATCCCCCCCCCCCCTTGACCTCTCTCCCTTTCAGCTGTCTGTGAATCCGGTCTTCACTCTTGCTTTCCCTACCATTATCCCATCGCTCTTCTTGAAAATGCCTTCTGTTTACTCTATTTTATCTGCCCGAGACTCTTTTCATCCTGTATATATCTGTCCTCCATGGATGTCTCTGGATACTACCTCACGCCATCTCTCTGTATCTCTCTGTCTGTCTCCCTCTCTCCCTGCACCCATCTCTCAATCTCTGTATATCTCTCTCTCTCTCTCTCTCTCTCTCTCTCTCTCTGCATCTCCCCCTCTCTGTCTCTGCATCTCCCCCTCTCTCAATCTCCGTCTCTCTCTTTCTCTGCATCTCCCTCTCCCTCTCTCTCTCTCTGTATCTTTCTCTCTCTTTTTAGGAATTTACTTTGCATATTCCATTTGCTGGTTGTTACCTTGAGCGAAGAATCCATTTACCTCAGAAAACAGAGGGTCGTTTATTTAGCATGGAAAAAGGTTCCTCCTCGTCATCTTATCAGCCATCAGCACTGTTTTTCTGTTATGATTAGTAATATTCAGAGGAGGCAGGGGGAAGAAAAGAAATCGACTTCAACATCGCTCAGAGCTATTTGCTCTAACACAAAGCTTGAGATAGAAGTATTTCACTCAGTCTCTCTCTCCCATTCTCTCTCTCTCTCTCTCTTCCATTCTCTCTCACTTCCAAGAGGACGCTTTGGGAGCTCCGATTTTAACAATCCATCAACCCACATTCGATCCTCTTGAGCACATTAAGCGTTTGTAAATAAAGCGGACATGGCGAGGAATGCACAAACACACCGGCGCTGCTTTCCCTCTCGTAAAGACGCCTGTCCATCTGTCTGACCGTGTGTGTGCAGTATAAGCTGAAGGCTAGGAGGCTGGAGACAGGCTTTGCTGTTTCAATGTGTCTGCTGTGGCGTACGGCACAGTGTGACTTGTACAAACGTCTCTCAAAGTGTTGTGGGTGGTACACTCTGTGTTCACAAATTCATACAATTTTCTGTGGAAAAAATGAAAGAAAGTATAACGTGCTGAAGTGAGGGTCATCTACCTTTCAGCAATGACAATTCTACCTTAGTATGAGATGTGAGACTGTAAATATTCCTCACATACAGATCCAATGTCACTGCCATTTAGATTAAAAACATAGTTATACAAAAAAAAGGTCCTACAAAATCGTAGTGAGTTTACTAGCTTTGCGATTGTGTTTAGCTCAATATTTCTCTATGGCTAGCTGGAAGGGCTTGACAACATGCTAGCTCAGAGGCTAGCTGTCGCAGAACTTCGCCAGAAGCTGGTCTCAGCAGGAGTCTATGGGATAGCAAGAGACCAGGTGAGTCGCCCTACCGGGCAGGAAAACAGACAGAAGGTTGAACCATGAGACCTTGCGATGCTTCATTAACCTTCATGTACCTTACATTCACAGACAGCCACATCAGTTTGGTCAAACAGGCTTTTCTAATGACACAGTGTGAGAGAGGACAGATCTATCTGCTCTTTTGTATTTCTAGGAATGTCTGCTTTGGAGTAAAAAAATAAAAAAATAAAAACTATATTGCCAATGTAGTGCTTGAGCCAGTAAAATGTTCCAGACAGTGTAGGTGCAGTGTAACAAAATACACCCTTTATTCATTTTGAGAGCAAACCATTCCCACAAATGTTCAGAACTTCCATGATTTTTCCTCAACGTTGAGCATGTCAGCATGACACGGTCAGGGATCTTTATAGGTCACGGCTCAGGGCTCTACCACTGGAGCGCGGGCTCATCTGACCAACACACCAGATGACGTGCACCATAAATGTCTGAGGCACGTCCCACCTGAGAATGTCTGAGCTCTGTGTATGGCTAGAAAAAAAGGGGGCGGGAGTTTGGATGAATTATTGAAATAGCTGGGGCCGAGAGCCACGAAAGAACGGAGAGGGATTACTCTTACTTTGGCTAACGCTTTGCAGAACGGATATTCTGGTTCCCATACGGCCTTAATGGAACAGGGCCTCACTTTAGCAGACTGACTTTGTCCCAAAAGTAGTAGGAGTGGAGCTGTCTTTGTCCTTGGGCCTTGCTACATTACATAAATGTGGCCTCGCTACAATGCATAAATGACTTTTCAGAGACTCCTGGTTTAGCATAAAGGACACAAAATCGCTCGGGAAGCCCACGTTATTAACCACGAGGGGATCTCATTGACATGTCTGTTCAGAGCAGGCAAAACTACACACAAACATCCATCTGGAATGATGGGGTAAAAAAATAACTTTGTTCCACTAACTCACATTTAAACCCTCAAATTGTTTGGATGCAATTAGCGAGTAGCCTTGCAGGCAGGCTTGGAGGTTTTTTGAATAGCATCATTAGATGCATTAGGAGTGACCCTGTAGTGCTTGATTAATTCAGTAAAAAGTGACTTGAGATCAAAGCCTGTGTACTAGCACCCCTTGACGCTAATAAACACCTACTTTGAAACCAAGAGTTTCCAGCTCCGAAGCAAACCGAGCACACAGAATGCTCATTGATTCCGGTGACGCAAATCCCACACAGCAGTCAGCCCATGTCATATGGGGACCATCGTGACTGGTGGCTACTTAGCGACTCAGTGCACCCCGGCCTTAGAACATGAGCAGGAGGCTATAGTAGCTCCAAAGCTCATTGGGGATAATTAAAGTGATTGAGCCGATCTTAATCACTTTATGGGGTTCTTTGATGATGGCTTGGCACAGGGGGCCATTACACAATGTTTTTCATGGATTTGGGAGACAATTCCGGAATCTTAAGTTAGAGTCAAATTAGTTCGAGAATTGTTTATCACAACAATATTTCATTTAAATTATATGGTAAAGTTAGCATTTTAAGGGATGTGCAACTAGGTTTTCTGTCAAATGTCCTTGTCAGACTTTGGTTTCCTCTTTTAATATTGAGGTCATTTACAAATAAAATCCTTGTTGCCTGGCGAAATGTCATTAAATTTGCATTTTCAAATCATTAAGCAACTAATTGCACCTCCCTGTCTGAAACCTGAGGTCACTGCATACTGTAGGACACGGAAGTGAAAACACTGTACCGTAGAAACACACAATGCTCATCCTTCTGAATCAATAATTATTCATTCGTAGGGGACAATGTTTACTTTTATTAAAACAAATAGTCAGGCGCAGCGACCAGCATGTTATCTATCATGCTGCGGACACAATCCCAGTTGCTTTGTGGCTTTGGCACATTTTTTTTTAACTCCCTATCAGACCATACAACCTAACATCCATCTTGTTAGCAGGCCAGATAATTCTTAGCTAAACACCACTTTGGCTTATTTTTTGTCTTAAATCACCCCTCTGCACTGTACAAATACTGATTCACTTCCTCCATTAATTACGCGAGAAACTTTGGGTTGGGTGGGGTGGGGTGGGGGGGGGGTTATTTTCTGCACAGAGATCAATTTCTTTTAGGACAGTCGACTCAATCTTTTTAATTACAATAATAAATAACTTGTCATTATCTGTTCCATTTTCAGTGATGAACGAGACTGAGGATTTAGATTTGAGGGGAGCTTCGAGCCAACATGGGCCTCCTCCCTTGGCCAGCAGATTTATAATAATGCACAGCTCTGCCAAAGTTTTACAGCCGGGGGCTCGTTGCTAATCGAAAAACAGGCAGAAAACAACACCTACAGTGTGCCTGGAGAGAACATTTTAAGATGAGAACATATCAGAACACATTTTAATCTGGTAATATGCCTAAAACAACTAAATCTACCGGCAATATTAAAAACACTGTAAATCCAGACCGTACATACCTAAAATAGGAGCTTGAATATCCTTGGTGAGTTGAATTGGGGATGATGACTGGAAAATAACTCCGTGAAAAAAAAAGCAGCTGCTGCCATAACTAGCAACTGTCGCTCAACTCAGGGGGCTGGTGGGACCCGGGGGTGGAGGGGGGTGGGGGGACTCGGGGGGGGGGGGGAAATATTAATTGTATTGCTTTAGAAAAATGAGATTGCATGCCAAACACCTCTGACAAAAAGAGCAAGATGATGGGAGTTCCAGAGAAGTGCAAACCGAAAGGGGTCATAGAACTTCCTTCAAATGCAAAACGCTGTCTCAGGTACTTTTATAATTCTCTCATGTTCGTCCCGGCAAAAAGAGTTCAACTGGGTGGACAGTCGGACAAAGTCAGCATGTTTTTATCAGCGAATCCTGAGTTACAATTTTCTTCTTTTTCATTTTTTTTCTTCTGTACTGCACAATTGAGTTCCTTGTGTACTGGGCTGAATCATGGCATGCTTGAAACCTGCTAGGTATAAACTAAAGAGAATCGGTAGTACGGTGCCTCTTGGCCCCTCCTTATGTTCCCCGCCGCATTGACTTTTGCAAGCTAGCGATCCCAGGCAGCAATTTTACAATAGCCACCTGCTTCACCCCCACTGTGCTCCTTGCTCTGGCGGGCTAAAACAGCTGATGTAGCAATTTGTTTCCCGAGGAACACGAGCACTCAGTCAATGTTTAGTTTTCCTGTCATTTGCTTCCTGTTTGAAGTCAGGCCTCAAACTAAGACAGGTTTATGAAGAGTTGAGAAAAATAACTGTGTTTTTATGAGAGTACATATTAAGTTCCTTGACATTTCTACTTCACAAAAACAGTGTTTGATCATACTTTGGCAAAAATATGATCATTTCAAACCAACCAGTTTGACCAAGAGAGAATTTAGTACTACTCATGTTTTGATGTCCTATTATTGGAGAGAGAGTTTCAAGGTTTCGCACTTTACTATCAAGTTGACCACATCTGCTTAACACTCTAGAGGACATTAAGTTGCTGCACAAAGATGGAAACTCTGTAATTGTTCTGTCCACCATTAAATGACAAACCGATGGCGGTACTGTATTCCTAATCTGTAATTGCTAATGTACTGTCTTGGTTGATTCACTACGTAAACTTTCAGTGCTACATCATGCTCCAGGGAACATTCACTTCGATTTCACACATTCTCAGAGATTCAGAGATACTGTGTTGTGCAAATTCAATCAGAAATCCATGGTTTCAGTGTCACAAAGATGATTCAGCCCTGGTGCTTTTCTTCCCTGCTACCTAATTTCCTTTCATTTTCCAATTTAAGACACCAAATCAGACAACCTCAATTCAAACGCATATCAAACAGAACTTAAGTCATTGCAAACTTAAT
Organism: Osmerus eperlanus; assembly: GCF_963692335.1. Taxonomy (NCBI): domain Eukaryota; kingdom Metazoa; phylum Chordata; class Actinopteri; order Osmeriformes; family Osmeridae; genus Osmerus; species Osmerus eperlanus. The sequence goes on from NC_085040.1 coordinate 6,314,043, forward strand.
CAAAAGTGAGGAAGAGAATAGGCACAATATGCAAACTAAGGGCCTCATTCACGGGCCGAGCAGATTTGGCTAGGAACATCATTACGCTCCGGGGTTCGCCTTTCATGCAAATGACTTCTCTAAGCCTGGAAGTTCATTACTAATGGCGTTTCCCATCAGGCCGGGCCAATCCAAATGCTAATACGGCCCATACTCTGGATCCTTCACCTCCAGCCCCTTCTTCCTCATGGCTTGGCAATTACAACAATGTACTTTTTCTCCGTGGAATTAGCCATTACCCCCCGTGGAGAGCTCATGAGCAAAGATGCTCTGCTATCTCCTCTACCACAGGCCATTGGAGCCTGAATGAAATAAATGTGAATGTCACTTCGTATGCATTACATATTACATTAGCGGTCTCGTTATGCAACCGTGACATCTCAACATGGACGTGCAAAAACACCTGGCTGGATAACAGGCAACCGGTGAAACTGGTCGGACTTTTGAAAAGGTTGCGTCGATTTGACCTCGGCCTGTCGTGACAAACGCCTTGTCAAATGAAGTCTCCCTCCCACGGCTGTGTTGCTGTTGAGCTTGAACTACATACAAAGGACGACCCTCTGTATTTTTGGTGTACCACACGTGCTGGAGCAAAACAAGAGCTGCACTCAAGCATCTCTATTCTATATAATGCATTGTTTGTGTGACCTTGTGAAAGTGCTCTACCCTGACCTCCAAATACAGCACCTCACCCCCCTAGCGGGGGGCTCTCAGTGGGGGCCTGAGCACTAGACATGAGTCAGCCAAAAGAAAAGTTAAAAACAGAAATGGCCCTTGTGAAATTATATGACTGCCTTGTTTTGCACTGATTTCACCGGTTTGAACAAAACCAACAACATGTCAGATAATATACGTCATAGCTTGTGCCCTTTTAGAAACATAAAACTAAAACCACTCTCTTAATCCTGTTGATGATTGTGGGTGTTTTGCAATATAACAATTTGAGAGAGAGAGAGAGAGAGAGAGAGAGAGAGAGAGAGAGAGAGAGAGAGAGAGAGAGAGAGAGAGAGAGAGAGAGAGAGAGAGAGAGAGAGAGAGAGAGAGAGAGAGAGAGAGAAAGAGGGAGCTTTTGTCCCAGCTTGACCAGAGAGTCCCAGTTGATTCTTGTAGTACCTGTGTGTGTGTATATTTAATGTAACTTTAAGTGTGTTCAAGGGAGAGACAGAGAAAGAGAGAGATATAAAGAGAGAGAGAGAGAGAGAGAGAGAGAGAGAGAGAGAGAGAGAGAGAGAGAGAGAGAGAGAGAGAGAGAGAGAGAGAGAGAGAGAGAAAGAGATATAAAGAGAGAGAGATATATAAAGAGAGAGAGAGAGAGAGAGAGAGAGAGAGAGAGAGAGAGAGAGAGAGAGAGAGAGGGAGCTTTTGTCCCAGCTTGACCAGAGAGCAGCCTACTCTATCTCAAAACAGAGTTTTTTCTTTCTTTCTTTCTTTCTTTCAGTGGCAGATACATTGATGGGCAAGGGGAGGATGTGGAATAAGGAATGGTGAAATGGATTGGTAATAAACATGCTAATGCTGCTCTGTAGAGCTGAGAGGAACAGATTCCTTGGAGCTGATGCCCCTTTGCCTCATGTGTGTGTGTGTGTGTGTGCCATGTTGTCTGTCTCTCTCTTTCTCTATCTCTCTTTCACACACACACACACACACACACACACACACACAGACACTCTCCGCGGCATAGTGTAAACAGCAAAGGAGAGCTGGATGAGAATCCACCACCTTTCCCTTTCAATCGGCCCCCGGAGACGGCACCACGGCTCTTTGTTGGCTCGTTGGGGAGATAAGGGGGGGGGGGGGGGGGGGTGAGGATGACACGCTGCTTCAGAGTCGCAGAGCCAGCGCTTTTCTATAGGTGGAAGCTCCCAATTCAATAGGAACTCATTTACTGTGTGGTGTAATTGATGGGCATAATGGAGCAAACCTCATTCAGGCAACCCGAGGCATCTTACAGCCATTTTTAAGTCATGGTTTAGAAAGATGCTAACAGTCTTTTGAGCCCAGGACCCAAGTAGCATTTGCGTGTGAACAAATCGTTGTGTGTAATCAAGTTAAATAATGTGGAGTGCCTGATATTGAACCTAATCTTTGACACCACTTTCTGGTCTGAATACTCAAAAATGTGTTGACAAGTCATATTATCTAGCTTTCTTCTACCATTCAATGCTATGAGTCAAGTCCCAGTGCAAATGGGGAGCACCGAAATCCCGAGTAACAGGACAGATGCAAATACGTGGATGTTATCATAAATAAAGCTACGGTTGAACCAACCGAAGAGCCTGATGTTGCATGTGGTTACACTAGAGTTTGTATTAAAATCTATAATACACAGCAAAACAATGAATTCTGCTTGATATAAAGATTATGTAGAATATGTAAAAGATTATGATTTGGATATTGTTTAATTTTCCATTAAACTCCCAGGGGGCTAAGAATTTTCTATTTTGTATTATTGAATCTGTCTTTTAATTACTGTTTCAGGAAACATAATACAAATGTGTTATTTGATTCAGAATTATAACTTTTTCTTCTAAGTTGCTAATGGGCTATGTGTTAGCAAGTCTGTCAAAACAACCGTAAGATGCAGATAGTTATTCCAACACATCAATGCCTCTAAACATAGAAACTTTGAAAGGCCTCAAAATGACAACAAAAGTGATATATTCTCATCAAGATTTGACCATTCTGTACCAGAATGAGAGAAAAAAAAAGAAAAAGATACAAGACGAACACAGAACAAATCAAAGCTTGCTTACCTGGTTGGTGGTAGGAAGTAAAAGTTAAACAGAGTTAGGAGCATTTTGTTCGTTTTTGCTTGAAGGGGTTACTAGCACCTACCACGTAAAACAGACAGTTTGGTGGTGGCGCTCGTCTCTCCAACACTGTTGGAGGCGACACATTCGTATATGGCTTCATCTCGGGGCGTACGCAAGGGCTGAATTCTTAGCACCGAACCAGAGCCGTCGTCAAACTCTATCACCTGCAGGTGCGAGAAACAAGATATGTTAAAGGAGTTTTTTTTGTTCACAATTATTGACGGACCTTGCGCAGAACTGACACCATTCACTCCAGAAGACGACATGGATGGTGACTCAGACAATGTGCTTCCCATGAACGAATATCTAAATCTAGCATGTCCTAGCTTGGCGCCTGGTCAGGCTGCTGTCATGAGCAGATATGGGAGTTCAATTACATTTTGCTGTGTAGGGACAGGATTTGAGAAGTTTGTGAGTAAATTGTGCAGTGTTCATATCCTGGGTTTTTACCATGATATGTTTAGGGCTTTGGATCAGTTTATATTCTATGCTTCTTTGTGCCCATTCAATTTGTAGTACCTGTATTGTACGAGTATACATGAGGTAGATTGTTAAAATTCAGGGGATGAATATATTTCAATATAGTGTACAGTGGCTCCCCATTTTGTAAATCTATCTTTATTACTTAACTATTGGGAAGATAACTAAAGTGGCCAACTAACTTTAAGAATGGGAAATCTTAACATTATCTTGGCCAGAAATGACAGTCAGTCATTATCTGTAATCCGTTACATTGAGTACAAAATTTGGAATTGCCCCACTCTTAAAGTTAACACACTAACCCCCAAAATGCATCACAGGAAATATATTAATGGGACAGAACAAGCACAAACAATTAAATGTGGCTTGATAAACAGTAACGGACAATTGTTGTACCATGAAGTGACAACAGTGGCTCAAAGGACAGGACTGAGAGTTTTGGACTGTAGCGGGGTGTGCTCGTTTAAGATTAGCAATACTTAATTTATAATAAAGTATGTAGTTCTTGGGGCACCACCTCTTATTGTTAAAGGGATAGAGGAAACCTTATTGAATAATATTTAAATAATAGCCTTCGTAATAATCAGTCTAATCTTAAGGAATGAATTCGTTCTAAGAGTAGAGCCAATCGTAACATCAGTGAACACGCACGTCAAAATATCTTTACAATGAATTTATTCAAGTAAGGTAAACAGATCTTATGAAAAGTTGGATTATGGGTTTGATATGAGAGATTGGTTTCAATGAACAGAATGAAATGGTCTAACTTAAAGAAAGGCAGAAATTGTACAGTCAGTGATTACATCCTTACAAATCATAAACAGAGCTCACGCCAATGCCATGTCGAGGAGGAAAGAGCGTTAGCCATAGTTACGTTTGATCAGGGGTTGATCAATGATGTTGAGGGCGGTTTGCGCCAAAGGTCCATTTGAAGAATCTGAAGTCACAGCGCGGCTGCGCTGGGTCATGTGACTGAGTCTGCGGGATCTCAGTGAAGTCGCATTTGGAATTGCGTTTTTGGTCCTTCTGTTGAAACGTCCAGATAGTGTCGCGATCACTATAAAGTTGAATCTCAGGAGAAGCTTGGCGACGTCCTTGGAACGCCAATCCTGATGGCGTTCATGCCATGGTCGGTTTCGCTGGAGTCAGAGATTGATGGTCATCTTAGGGCTTTATACAGTTCGAGGGAGGACCCGTCTGGGGTCAGATGTGGATTGGGGGAAGCTGGGTTCTCAACTCCCCCCTCCTTCCTTCACACCTACCAAAGGTGTGATCTGATCTTTGGCTGGTTCATTCGATGGTTCAAATATTGTTCTGGACATCTTGGTACAGTTACAAAATATAGTTGAATGATTGTTTTATTATGATAGCTTCGTGTAGATACCAAGAATGACGTGGTTATCTTTCAGGAAGAAGGAGTTGTTACTAGAATCAAGATTTCAGTGAACACAACATTAAAACAAAGTAACAAACATAACACAAATATCCCTCTCATAATTCTCCACCTTGTACTCTTGTGGTAAAGGTGAAGTCTCAAGACTTTCCTCAAAAGTTCTGATCAAGGTATGTTCTTTGTTCAAATCGCCGCCGAAACGGATAGCAAATGGTCGCTGGAGACGTGTTGTCTAAATCAGGCCCTTTGAAGCTTGCAAGCTAGCAGGAGGGCTGATTAGGTAGATTGGGGAGGTCCCCCCCCCCATTCTATGGTTCCTTTGCATCGGCGTTTGGTGGGTAATCAGCATACTGAGGGTGTCACAAGGGCTGATTAGGTTTGTCTGATGTGATTGAATCACTCTTCAGGTGTGGCAAGATGTTGGCTCCGTGTGGTCTTGTGGACCTCACTACATCCCCCCGGATGTCAACTTTCATAGACCGTCGTCGATGAAACTGTTGACATGAAGACAAGAGAAGAAAGACCACAGCAGCGTAACAGCATGTCACCCCCCCTCCCCAGACATTGGCATGGCTATGAGTGATTAAGCTATGACATGACATAGGAAAAAGGTTGAGAGGAAATTATTGAAACAAAAAGAGGCACTTGAAGTGGCTTACAATGGCCGTAGCAATTGAAGCTTTGTGACTAGGGGTCTAGATGAGGGAAAGTTGTCGGCTTTCCAATCTTTTTAAATCAAACTAGTTTCAATAAACTCATTTAGGTTATGGTTACAATTGACTGCCAAAGACGTATACAAATAACAAATAAAGGTACAAGGTAATTATAGTACATACTTTACACAATTATAGTTACTAAGTAGCTTCTTGAAGTCAACGTAACTAAACCACATTGATGAACTGCATCTAATAATGTAACTTTAGTTTGGCAACCACTGTTATTTTAAAACACAGTTAGCTGTGGGAATAGTCAATGCTCTTTTCGACAAGCTATCGTGGCGGCATAATAGGTTACGTGTAGAAACTGCATTGTTTAGTTGCTTCTAAACAAAAGTCCTTCAGGACTAAGCACTACTGTCTGTTTCCCTGAACTAGACATGTGCACCAACGTATTAGTTGGTTGGTTAATTCACTTAACCAAATAGCTACACTATTAAAAATAGAGGCTATAATAAAGGCTCTTATGCTACTTTCCGTGAAGAGCTGGCCGAGGCAGATTACAACGTAAATGTCGGGGCAGCGGTGTTTCTGAGCACGCGCGTACCTCCGGTCAAACCTAGCCGCTTCCTTTGAGCTAGCTGGTCCCACACACACACTCGTGGTGGCGGTAGGTTACGTGTACAGAACTGCGTTGTTTAGTTGCTTCTAAACAAAAGTCCTTCAGGACTAAGCACTACTGTCTGTTTCCCTGAACTAGACATGTGCACCAACGTATTAGTTGGTTGGTTAATTCACTTAACCAAATAGCTACACTATTTAAAATAGAGGCTATAATAAAGGCTCTTATGCTACTTTCCGTGAAGAGCTGGCCGAGGCAGATTACAACGTAAATGTCGGGGCAGCGGTGTTTCTGAGCACGCGCGTACCTCCGGTCAAACCTAGCCGCTTCCTTTGAGCTAGCTGGTCCCACACACACACTAGCAGCTATTTCACGAAAAACAATTGAATACGCACACAGCCACTGTAGCCCAGGCACAGTAGTATTAAATACATGGTGCTACATACAGTTAGAGCTCGCTCTATTTTAACAGTTCGTTTCACAAAAGTTACGATTGCTCATTTCAATCTATCTTAGCCTCACACGGGGCGCCATTATGTAGCGGGGTGTGCTCGTTTAAGATTAGCAATACTTAATTTATAATAAAGTATGTAGTTCTTGGGGCACCACCTCTTATTGTTAAAGGGATAGAGGAAACCTTATTGAATAATATTTAAATAATAGCCTTCGTAATAATCAGTCTAATCTTAAGGAATGAATTCGTTCTAAGAGTAGAGCCAATCGTAACATCAGTGAACACGCACGTCAAAATATCTTTACAATGAATTTATTCAAGTAAGGTAAACAGATCTTATGAAAAGTTGGATTATGGGTTTGATATGAGAGATTGGTTTCAATGAACAGAATGAAATGGTCTAACTTAAAGAAAGGCAGAAATTGTACAGTCAGTGATTACATCCTTACAAATCATAAACAGAGCTCACGCCAATGCCATGTCGAGGAGGAAAGAGCGTTAGCCATAGTTACGTTTGATCAGGGGTTGATCAATGATGTTGAGGGCGGTTTGCGCCAAAGGTCCATTTGAAGAATCTGAAGTCACAGCGCGGCTGCGCTGGGTCATGTGACTGAGTCTGCGGGATCTCAGTGAAGTCGCATTTGGAATTGCGTTTTTGGTCCTTCTGTTGAAACGTCCAGATAGTGTCGCGATCACTATAAAGTTGAATCTCAGGAGAAGCTTGGCGACGTCCTTGGAACGCCAATCCTGATGGCGTTCATGCCATGGTCGGTTTCGCTGGAGTCAGAGATTGATGGTCATCTTAGGGCTTTATACAGTTCGAGGGAGGACCCGTCTGGGGTCAGATGTGGATTGGGGGAAGCTGGGTTCTCAACTCCCCCCTCCTTCCTTCACACCTACCAAAGGTGTGATCTGATCTTTGGCTGGTTCATTCGATGGTTCAAATATTGTTCTGGACATCTTGGTACAGTTACAAAATATAGTTGAATGATTGTTTTATTATGATAGCTTCGTGTAGATACCAAGAATGACGTGGTTATCTTTCAGGAAGAAGGAGTTGTTACTAGAATCAAGATTTCAGTGAACACAACATTAAAACAAAGTAACAAACATAACACAAATATCCCTCTCATAATTCTCCACCTTGTACTCTTGTGGTAAAGGTGAAGTCTCAAGACTTTCCTCAAAAGTTCTGATCAAGGTATGTTCTTTGTTCAAATCGCCGCCGAAACGGATAGCAAATGGTCGCTGGAGACGTGTTGTCTAAATCAGGCCCTTTGAAGCTTGCAAGCTAGCAGGAGGGCTGATTAGGTAGATTGGGGAGGTCCCCCCCCCCCATTCTATGGTTCCTTTGCATCGGCGTTTGGTGGGTAATCAGCATACTGAGGGTGTCACAAGGGCTGATTAGGTTTGTCTGATGTGATTGAATCACTCTTCAGGTGTGGCAAGATGTTGGCTCCGTGTGGTCTTGTGGACCTCACTACAGGACGGACGACATCAAATGTTCACAAACAGGTGTTTTGTAGCTTGTTCAGCTAACTTGGCATGCTACATCTTATACTCACTTTTTCTAGAAAGCCCTGTATTGTAACTCAATTTTTAAGTTTAGGTTTATACATAGACGGACCCATAATGATCTTGGATTCAGACACCCACGCACCCACCCACGCACACACACACACACTCTCATATACAGGTCTACAAACTTGAGTGCTGTTCCGTTCAGAGCATTTCTGTTCAAGTGTTAGTCCAACTCAGCAGTACACCTCAACATTTCAGTGGCCAAGCTACAAGCGTACAAATCTGGCATTCATGGGAACATGTGATGGAAATTAAACGCTCCCTCTTCTCATTTCGACACAAAACAAAGCAAGGCAAAGAGAGAAGACCTCTGTGTTTTCGTTGTTAGGTTATGAGGCGCGAGGCGGCGACATGTGCATGGGGGGTGGGCGTTGAGATGTCGGCGGGAATGGGGGTGTGGGCAGCCAGCGGCGAGCCTCAAAAGGCAGCATGGGAGTCAAAGCCGGTGTGTTAGCATTCACCACGTCGAGCGGCGCAAATGCAGTGAACTCTGATAAGATTCGATTTCTGTCGGCATGAGAGGCAAGGAAGAGGCGAGACAGGGTCTCCGAGCCCTGATAAGCAGGGGGTGCCGAGCAGTAGCAAGCGAATATGGCGTTTGGAATTAAATCAAATAAAACTTGAAGAAGAAGAAGAAAAAAAAAGTGACGCTATGATACTCCAAAGAAATGACACAGAAATTAATAGAAATCTTATCAGTGTTCAGTCTGTGATGTGTTATTTGTCATGAGGATCGTGCTCGAGCAGAGGTTAAAGCGGGCGCAAAATCAAAGCCTCGGCCAAGCAAAGTGGGGAGGACAAGCATTCAGACGGAGATGCCACAAAGCAAACAAGCCCCTGAGCGCCAGAGCTCCTCAACTCCTGCGTCCTGCATAAGGCAAACAAACACAGCTTGATGCTAATGTAGGTATCTGGGTCACAACGTGGTCTTTTCCCCCCATCCCCTAGCTTCCATTTTGGTTTCCACCTCTCTCGCTGTCCAATCGCTCTGCCTTTCCTTTCTTTTAATTGCAAATCTGTCCCCAGAGTGTCGCGTACTCCCTCATTAAAACCCATGCATGTTAAAAGCATGGCAAGCATAGTTATTAGAGCCTGCTAATGCGTGGTGGCAAGTTAGGGCCAAGCAGGGGCTGGATGGCAGGATGGAATATGGAGAGGGAGGGAGTGGAGGGAAGGGGGAGGGGGGGGGAGGGCCAATGGAAGATGGGGGCTGACCAAAAGCACGGGTGAAGCATTCTGGTTTTTGTCGAGCATTTTACATCAGAACAATAGACCTAATACCTCAAATCTCTGGTTGCTGACTTTCTTCCCCTTCTTGTTCCAAACGATCTTAGGGCGCGGATCTCCGGTGGCTTGGCAGATGAAGGACGCCACCCCTCCTTGCACACCCGTTTGGTCATTAGGGGTTCTTAAAAACTTTGGTGGTGCTGGAGAAAGAGAGAGAGAGAGAGAGAGAGAGAGAGAGAGAGAGAGAGAGAGAGAGAGAGAGAGAGAGAGAGAGAGAGAGAGAGAGAGAGAGAGAGAGAGAGAGAGAGAGAGAGAGAGAGAGAGGGAGGAAGAAAGAGAAACAAACTGGTTAGAGTCGTGCCGGAGGGATGAAGAATTTCGGGATTTATGTCCCTTATCGAGTTCCACACAGCAGAAAGTTGCAGATTTCAGCACTTGCATGTTATCAGTAAGACGATTGTCTTTGGGGGTCAAGCCACACTGTTGCCAGATGTGAGGGGAAACATACAATCCGATGTTTCCATCACGAAAGGTGATACGGATAATCCTTCTAGTAGATAATGTCTCGTGTTGTGCTGAAGGCTCAATTTAGAGTGGAAAAGCACATAGAAGTGATCACAGGAAAGATTTGTATGATTGTTAACCTTTATTTTCTTGTCATTCATCAAAGAACAACAGAAGCAACTAAGAAATGCCCCCAAAAAGTTCCAACCACACATTTTCTAAGTTCAGGGCTATCTGCTTTTTAACCAATGCTGGTTGGAATTCCACCACTCTTAAAAGCAAATTTTCAAAAATATTCAAATGACAGCTCATTAAATATAGTTTGGGTTTTGTTTGGACCTATTATTTTACAGTAGATTCAAAATCTAGTTCAAAGTGTCTTTGATTTCACTCTTCATATGCATCTTCACAAAGAGTTCTCTCTAATTAGTGTTAAAACAACCTAGCAATTTGCCACATATGCTACATCATTGATTGGATAAAGGTGAAATATGCTCAGTCTAAGTTTCGAGCACTCACAAGTCTGGCACAGAAACCTTTCATCACTTCCTGTGGATGAAAACGAGTCACATTCTGAGAAAACCGATCGAGCCGGTTCATATTCATTTCATCCAGTGCTCGGGGCCATTCATCAAAGCAAGCTGTTTCGTATCAGCTTGTCGGAATGTGTGCAGGTATATATGATACCGCTGTATATGATACCGCTGGGCGTACATCTTGTGGACCCTCACCCCTCCATTTGGTCTAATGAGAAGGGCCGCCATTTCCCAAACCATTACACAGGAACAGAAGGCAGGTAATGATTGATGCTTAGCATTGCTCTGTGCAGCTGGCATGCTAACGCTAACCGCAGTCAGAGTCATACTGGCTTCTGCAGAGAAATGTGTCTGCTCTCTGGTTTTAGGCTCAGTACAGTGTCTCAATTTACCTCATTTGGGAAAAAAAGCCTTCCTGCCTGGCCTCTCAGGGCTGACTAGTGGTGTGTGGAGAGCATCTCGACAGAGCACATTGTTAATCCCTCGAAAACCACCCACTTGGCATGGAGGTTGTGTCCTGCGCAAATGAGACACGCACTTGATAGGGGCCCGGGCAAGTCTGTTAGGCCATGCATAGGTTTCTCCGAGGCCTAATTGGCACCTCGATTCAACGCAACAAGTCAAGTGTAAAGGCAATGAGGAAAGAAATGTAAAAAATGCAGGGGAAAGAGGGGCAGAAAAAGAGAGAGAGAGAATAGGAAAACAGCATTTTCTTTGTCTGCTGTCCGTACATGTGTCCACCCACTGCATTATGGCTGTAATGTTTGCAGGGTATTTTTTGTCCGTTGTACAGTTTGCTCAAATAAAAGCGTGCAGGGTCTACAGTATGCAAATAACGGCCATTGATATGCTTAGCTATATCTCAAAGTGACGGTTAAACCATTTGGAGACAAATGTCAGTTCGTCAGACTAAATATTACTCAATGCCGTAATGTAATAACATGCATCATGAATACTCATTACGTGGTAGAAAGGAAAGTCCTCTGTATCACTGAATTATCACTGAAACACTTCAACCATTGTATGATCAATTGCTGGTGATTCCACGAGTTGGAAGATTACCTCATGATCTGTTCAAATAATGACATTGTATTTCGACGTGTCAGATCAAAACGATCAACAGATCAAAACAAGTATGAGTGGGTAATCGCTCTTGGAAGCAGACAGGGAGGGAAGAGAATAAAGATAGCATCCTAAGCGCTAGAACTGTCTACATTCGAATCTAAATTTGATTCCAATGTGAATCCAATATCTCCAAAACAAAGAAGTTTTGGGTAGGTGTTTGCAGACGGCATAGCTGGGCAGGTTGAGACCTCCCGTTCTCTCTGCTCTGCCTCTCAGTCTAACTAGCCGGCTCAGCGTGAGGTGTTGCTCCATCTGTCTCTGCATGGACCAACTGCTTGCCTTTTATCAATCACTTTAGTGGGCCATTAGAGGCCACACAGCTGCAGTAATAGCAGGGACGGCTGAATCACCAAATCTGCTCTGTGTGTGCGGATGTGTGTGTGTGTGTGCGCATGTGCGTGGGCGTGCACATTTGAGTGTGAGCGTGTTGCAGTGTGTGTTGTGTATTTCAGTCTGTGTGTGTGGGAGGGGGGTGGCTTATGTGTGTGTTTGTCTGTCATTCTGTCCTGCTTCCTCCCCCCACTCCCCCCCTACTGTAATATCCAGCAGAATACAGAAGGTGGACAAATTAACCAGCAGGTTCTCAGGTTGAGGTGACATAAGTCGCACTGTCGGCAATCAAAAGGGGCAGGCAGCTAAACAGGCTGGCAGCTGGGCCTCCACTGGGCAGAAAAGACAGAGAAATCACCAGATCTCCACGTCCCTCTCTCTCACACACGCACACACACACACACTGACAGATCCGACAGGTGTGCGGCCAAGTCTGCAGAACGCAATTTGTCAGCGCGAAAGAAAAGAAAAAAGAGAGAGAGAAAATAATCCTATATCTGCATTTGCACGTCATCTGCACTCGGCTGAGAGGGAGGGGGTGGGGCGGCTGGCGGCGTCCAGGACGCTGAGCGGGGGCTGATGGGTAATTGATATGCTGTTGGGGCCCATGTTCTGCCGGGCCATCCATTAGCCCTCGGCTCGTCTCCCGCGTGGGCTGTGATAGACTGCGCGGTGGCGTGCATGCTGCTTTGCCGGGGAAGGTGAGATGAAGGGAGAAGTCGGCGCACAATGGGGAGTGATTGAGGCGTGACGTGGAGGAAAATTGTGTTTTCACAGTCCTGGGCTTTTTTCCTGTGATCACACCCACGTCTTCAGAAGGGTTGGGACACATCGCATGTAGCAGACCCCGCATACACCCAATTAAAAGTTTTCCAAATTGCTTGTAGCCTGAGTTCAACAAACCCTAAGTATTTAATTGACCAATCTGTAAAACTAAACATACAAACAGGTCATTTGTTACAGATAATAGATAGATTTGTTCTCAGATAATTATAGATATTCCATAGGAAAGAGATACATTTCAAAGAAGGGAGAGGGGGAGAGAGAGAGAGATAGAGAGAGAGAGAGAGCGAGAGAGAGAGCGAGACCAGGCAGTTCAGTTGTGTGGCTACAGCTGCTGTTTTCTGTCTAAAGTTAGATTTGAGTGCCGAGATCCTCAACAGGACAGGAGAACCATCCACCGGAGGCCATACTCACGACCTGCCAACAGTATCCTGCTCTTATGGTTTTTCAGGAGACTAATGGCTCATAAATAAAGATATCCACATGGAGTGCTTCACCCTGCATGACACAAACTGGGGAATTCATAGCCACTGTAATCCTATTTTTCCTTTTAAAAAGTGGGTAGGTAAATAATATTGCAGATCAAAGATAAAAATGCCAAATCTCCCAAAAGACTATATTGTTTGCATTGGTGTATGTACGCAGGACACAAATTCATAAGCTATATACATTACATCAAATATTGCTGTTTTGATCAAAAGTCTGACAAAATAGCAGCTTCAAAGCTTCCCACCAAGCAACCCAACAAGTACATGGAAATTGCTTTTGGAGTCAACATATACAAGGGGCTTTGCTGTACAAACTAATTAAATAATCCAACTCCTTCGCTATCTTTTTTTTTCCTTCTTCTTGCTAGCTTACTACATACAGTAGTAGCCTTATTCTACCTGAATTAATACAGAGGCTAGCAACGGCTAAGCCGCTGCTAAGCTGTCAGCCACAAACAAATGAAAAGTGTAAAGCCAGGAGCAGGCTAAAAAAGGTTGGTGACGTGAGCCTCCGTGCTTTGTGTTCTCTCATGGGGTCATTATATAACCCTGTCTGTTTCACTAAGTTAATGAAAGGGAAGCCACGCTCCAGAGCCTTTCCAGCGCTCTCCCCGCTTTTTTCTTCAATTTAATGTGGGTAGACGCCATATTAATAATTTGGTGACTGAAAGCCTCTGCTCTGTCCTTACTGGAGGGGGCACTTACTAGGGGGCCGAGGTCGATGGTTTCATGGCTGCCAGTGGAGTTTTATGGAGGACCTTGAGGGCGATGGAGGCGTTTTCACAAAGCCGGTGGTCTGGGACATGATCTCTCCGGACCCTGCGGCCTCTTTACCTGGTAGTTCTTCTGAGCAGATCCTTATCCATGACAATCTCTGTGTGATGCGATGGCTTTTCCTGAGTTTCTCTCAAGTGCTTTGTTTCAAGATGCCCCCGCCAGCCATCCTCTGTACAGCGTACGCAAAGTAGAGGTCTGATCCACCAATGAGGTCATGGTGGGATCAACAGTTAAGACCGGGCTCTGATGTGGGGCATTATGGAAGATTAACCTAAAATGCGGCCTTCGCTCTTAGACAGTTGCAGTTTGGGGCTTGTCAGGAAGCTGAGAAAATCACACATTGGTTTTCTCAAAGCTCAGAGGATCTGGCCTAAGACAGAGCAGTCTCTTGCTAGGAATGTTATTGCATGCGTTCCTGAATTCAAACAATATTTTTGTTTATCTACCTGCAACCTGGTGTTAATTAAGATACAGTCCTAGTATTGGAACTAGGGTTAGTGCATTTATATGTCTTTTTTGTTTAGGTAGGTTTAGGGGGTTGTGAAAATGAAATATTTAAAAGACAACATATTAAGGGAATGACAAATATAATTCAAATTTAAAGTATTAATACAAATATATAATTATTATATTGTGACATAAGTAGCGTTTTTACTGCCAAGCTATTAAAGTCTTTGAATCCAGTGGAAGGGGGGAGGAATAGTAATAAAATTAGTTTCTGCTGGAATCTCCAACCAGGCAGACATCCAGTTCAGAACTGTTCAGTTTTCACAATTATACTGAGTGACATATTCAATATCATTTGCATGAGGCCCATTTCTCTCACTGAAACTTTCCTTAGTGGGGTGCGGTGTGGGGAGGGTGTCTGTTGAGGAGGGTTATAATTAATCCTAACACTTTGGGTGGCAGTCTGACAAATACCTGGCCCTTTTGGACAGTTAGGGGAAGAAAGGAGCATTTAAAGATGCCATTAACCTCACTTGACGTCTTCAAGTCAGACGGTATCAGTTAGGAAATATTGATGAATTATCACACACCTGCCTGGGCAGACAAATTCAGGGCGGCCATTTTGATTAGATGAGGGGTAGAGAGAGTGGTGCGGTGTCTGACACTAGAAAGTTAGCTTAAGAGTCAACAGTTAGGACGTAAATACAGTACAATACAATACATTGGTGACACACGGCTGCCAATATATATGAAAACGGGCACCAAATCGAGTAACAATAAGGTGAATAGATGGGAAATTACAGTATTACATCTGAACATTCAATGAGCTATGAGTCACTACAAATAGATCAGTCAAGATCGCAGTATGAATCAACGTTTTTCTCTTGAATAAAACAATAGGTGGTAAACAAATATACATAAACAAGAGGCACGGCTTTGACTACACACAAAGCCTGCCGAGTCTCAACCCCCCCAAACATTACGAACAGGAGGGGACACGCATGGTATTCCTGTCTAGCAATTTCCAGCAGCACAAAACCGCTTTCTATCTGCACAGCAGTGATAATAACGGCCTTTATGTGCTCGCGAGAAAACAAACCCGTCGTTGTGTGTTCACAAAAGGCCAGGCAGAGAGAGAGAGAGACAGAGAGTGAGCGAGAGTGAAGAAAGAGAGGAGGGAAGGAAAGCGAAAGAGAGACAGAGAGAAAGACAGAGAGAGCTTAATTAGAACCATTCGTTGATTTGCATTGCATGCTCATTGGTAATCTCGCCTTAAATGGAACTGAAATTCTTATTGCAATTAGTGATTACTTGAAAAGGGATATGGCCCCCGAATGATTGTTAATTACTGGATCAGGAATAGTACATTAATTCACTGCGGAGGTTTTAATACAGTTCGGTGATGGGGCTTGCTCCCCTGTATCCATCACACGGCTTGTCACACGTAATGAGGATCACAAGAACCCCCCTCTCCCCCCTTCTTGGAACTCCTGAAATGTAGGCAGGTGATCAGTAAAGTAGCTCTGTGTCTCAACATCAATCCTGTTTCTTTGTTGGGGCGAACACAAATTTGGGACGGGATTAGGAAAGGGTTCCAAAATTCGAGTTCAAATCTCTAGGTGAACTGGGTGGAGAGAACACACTTTGTGACTATGGCATTTTATAAGGCCTTTTTTTTTTGCCACAGTGAATGAGCCACCACATTGGTGATTGAACAACATGTTTTTGAGAGCAATTGTGCTTTTAATGGCTATAGTACCGGGGGGGCATATGGCAAGACGACCCTGCCAACAGTCTTCTCTCCTCTCCACGTCTTTCAGCCCATACAAATTCACCGGCTCTTTCTCCTTCCTAAGTCAGGATGAATTAGTTCTGCTCTGTGGCACTGTTATGTGGGGCCTGTGGTTCAGGGCCAAGGGCCCCAGGAGCAGGGCCAATCTGCACAAAAGAGAAGAAAAGAAGGGATGATGTTGGGAAAGGAGGGATGCTGTTCTTGTCCCGGATTCGCCATCCGACTTGCGAGTCCTTCCTTCTCCGTGGAACACAGAGACACAGACACACACACACACACACACACACAAGCACAATCCTACATTCGGAGTAGACAGGATGTGTTTTTACTTCCACAGCAGCAGGTCACGAGCCATCCAGATTACCTGATTAAACACCCAACAGTGGCTGTACTAGTGACTGAGCAGTTGTGGGTGCAGCCCTTCTACTTAAAAAAAAGCTGTTTGTTACTGAACTATCCTACCTGATACCAAATACCTCATGTGATATCTATCCTCACATGGTCTGCAGTGGAGGTTTTTCCACACAGTCTTCAGATGCTTGTTTCTGGAGATTGAACATTCCAGGTGGGCTCTAAGTATCCTACGGTGTAAACTATGGAACGAACATCTAATCAGGGAATAACCCTCTCTCTCTCTCTCTCTCTCTCTCTCTCTCTCTCTCTCTCTCTCTCTCTCTCTCTCTCTCTCTCTCTCTCTCTCTCTCTCTCTCTCTCTCTCTCTCTCTCTCTCTCTCTCTCTCTCTCTCTCTCTCTCTCTCTCACACACACACTCAGTGTGCAACACGTTCACACCACCTCCCAAGAGACAGATTAGCGAGAGAGAGCGATCCCGTTTGTCACTTAATAAAAAGTCCCGCTCTAGCAGATGGCTTTGTTCCTACGGCCCAGGCCGTTTAAAGAGAGGGACCCACATCGCCACCGTGGCGACGCGCACATGAAAGCAACCTCCCTCTGCGGAGGAAACCAAACAGAAGGAAGGGCATAAATACTGAATGGCGCGGATGTCGACGTAAAGACTTCAGCTTTGGATGGATTCAAGGGAACAGGAACACAGCTGATTGGAAGTCCCAATGTCTGGCCTTAGTTTGTTCAATGGAGAGACGAAGAAAAATACCAAGAACCGTTTTGACTTATTTATTTTTTCCCCCACATTTTTTCCCCCCTGTATACCTTGAATCATTCATTGTTTATTAATTTGTGCATGAATATTGGAATCGGTGCCAGCTGATGGATAAGGCTTCTGAGAAATACCGGTTGGCTGGGAAATTGTGATTTGTTTGTCTGTTTGTGTTGGGTCTGTGATGGGTGAAAATAAGAGTCTGAATAGATAAGTAATTCTAATTGTGTGGCTCACTCTGCTTGGTAGTCTGTGCAGTGTATTTGCAAAAGTTAATTATCTGATAGGATAGTCGGTGGCAGCCACTTAAACAAAATGCATGAGTTCATTCTGTTATCCACCAGGCAATGGAACGATTCATTAAATGGCAGCACGAGTCCAAAATGGCCAATCCTTTTAATGCAAAGGGTTTGTGGACATGAAAAGCTATTACAAATGCCGCCAAATAATAACCAATGTTTTTTTTTTTGACGTTGTCAAAATGGCCATGCATAGAACACACAGATATTCTGATTTAACATGATGTGTTATGATTTGGCGGTTTACCAGGATTGTAATTCATTGTTATAAAAGTCAACTATTTGCCCAATCATCAATATCTCTTTGATTACAATCAATTGTATCGAATGATCCATAATACTCATTCAACTCAACTTTGGCATCACATTATAGATGCACTGTAGTCGGTAAAGCCAGGAAGATGACATGTTATGTATGAAACAAGAATCACTGAACTGCATGATTCTCTGCTGATGCAACATGAATTGCACTAAACATAGGCATAACATATTACTGGGGGAAAAAATGGAAATAAATAAAGAAATACATGAATTACTCTCCTAATTGTCTTTGCACTCGACCACTGTGCGGAAAAGCTCACCTCATATTTGTTTCCATAGAGCACAGATGGATTATGTTGAACAAATGATTCCAGGGCTTCGACATTGTGTGTATAAATGGACTCAAATTTTATGGCCAACCGGTGCCAAGCCATTTCCAATGGGTACCAGTTGTCAGGCCATGAAAAATGACATTCCACACACATTATTTTCACTGGCTTCTACAATGGACCAGCTCGCTCCACACGTATGCCAGTGACCTCAACACTCAAGAACACTGAAAATATCCATAAAACTCTGTGAAGCAATCTAATAGAACAATGGATGATAACAATAGCACTGAATGACACTTCACACACTTTACCCCTTTAAACCATTTCATCTCAAGGAGCTTGCAGTACATTACCACGAGACAAAAGAAAGGCAGGAACCAAAACAGCAGCAACAACTGCTTCAGCTCAAACCCAACCCTGGCCTCAGCCTCTTGAACGATCAGCCTTTTGTTCTACGAACATCCAGGTACTGCATAACAGGGGTAGCCGGTTATGAAGTCATCGTGATGTGTGTGTGTGTGTGTGGGGGGGGGGGGGGGGGGGGGCTTCACCAGACAAACCAACAAACAAACCAACGGGGGCATCTCCCTCCCCCAGGAGAAAGCATCTGTGTCCCTCCCAGCGAACACCCCCCCCACCCCCCCACCCCCCAAGCCCACCACCCCCCAGTAGTGGTCCTCAATGGGATGGCGCGTCGGAGGCAAGCAAACCCAGCCGCAAGCAGGTCGCTGCGAGACCAATGTGACCTTTCACAGGCCATTAACTTTACGGCGTCGAGAGGAAAGATGGAAGGGGAAGGTGTGCATGAGGCGGAGGGGGTGGGGGGGTGGGGGGGGGGGAAAACAACCCCCCAAAAAATGCCACTCCGTTTTGCTGATGGGGAATGTGTTTTCCTGGTAGAGCACCTTTCAGGAGGAGCGCACACCCCTGGGTGAACAGCTGCCTGGAGCCCCATACGTATTCCATTAGGGTAACACAAAAACTCTATGCTCCCCTCCGACTCCCCCCCCTTCCCCGTACACACACACACACACAGACACCGGCACCACCCCATCCGAAAGGGCACCATCCTTGCGGGAGGGCAGCCGTAATACTGCCGCTGAACAATCAGCGCTGGCAACCTCAGCCTTTCACCACACGCCCTGCGATGCGCCGGCGCCCGGGATGCACGAGGTGCCCCGCGAATGCGTCTGGCTGCCATTAGAGGCTTTGTTGTGACATCGCCACGCACTCTCCTGAGCGAGTTGAAAATGACACACATTAGCTTGCGCTGCTGGACTGGCGGGGACATGCAGCGTGTCGCAGTGAAATACAGGAAGGTGCGGGAGGGAAGGGATGAAAAACGAGCTCCATGCTAAATACCCTAGCTTCAGACAAAGCTCTGGGTAGCCTCATGAGGAATGATAAGTGGCGTGATGACTACTTCGACTACCGCAGATTATCTCTCTTAATCACTGGAGATGGTGACCTTTGATAACCTTAATACAACCGCATTCAACGGATTCATGTTCAATTTATACACTTACACCGTTGCCGCTTCGATTCACCGAAAGGACTCTACAACATAGATCATTATGCTAATACTAGCTTTGATTTCATCAAACCACTGACCGGAAAACGGAGGTCAATGGATTCAAGATTCACATCTTGATTACCTGGATATCAGCACCATTTTAGTTGGGCAAGGTGCAGTCGAAGATGCCACTGTCAATACAATTCAACATTAAGTCATATGAATAATGTATCTCGGTAACTCCGCCAGTCACGTAAACAGCATCATGTGTCATTGAGTCCAAATGCAATGTTCACTTTGAGGGACGAAGATGAAACTTCACACGTACAAGAGCATTTTGTGTTCTTCGATGCTAAATTGTGCCTCGGCAAATACACAGCAGCGCGTGTGTGCGTTTTCCACAGGACGGTTGTGTATTTCAAAGGCCACGTAAACCCTGGAAGGTTGACATTAGATAAGAGGGATGGGGGATTTCAGATTGGAGGACTACAATGCCCAAACACAGAGACTTTTAGGGGGACCAACATATTAATAACACACAGGAATCTGGAGCCCCACATCAATTTAAAGTCGACTATCTAAGTTCATTGCCTGTGTGACCGTGACAGTGCCATAGATAGAACGTAAAAGATGGAGAGTGTGTGTTGACGTCATTGTGTTGCTACACCCCTTTTGTTTGTGTGTTTGTATGTGTGTGTGTTTGTACGTGTGTGTGTGCGCGCACATCAGCCCTCTGACGACCTACACGTTTTGCGTGTGTCGTACCGGGTGTCTTCTCCAAAACTTGTCACCTGTTAACCTCGTTAAAATGGAACTCCAGAGGGCTGTTTGCTTTGGGTAGACAAACATATCTTACCAAACAGGAAAACAACCTTGTTGTGTTTCAAATCTGCCTGTCACTGTTGTAATGTCACCTAAATTACTTACCTAAGACTTCTCATGACGCCGATAATTAAAAGATCATTATTATGTTTGCAGAACAGCATTTCCTCATTCGACTAGATTGTTAAGCTGTCAGATAGAACGAGGGAGCGTTCAAGACAACTCCTGCCTCCAGCATTCGACTGCTGCTTGGCAACACTAGACACATGACCTGCGTGCAGTATGAAGGGAAATGGACAGCTACAGATATACATGGTGTAATAAATAATAAGAAACCTTTCTAGTGGGAAGTGAGGTGCTGCGAGGTGACAGTGCACGGCCAGTGAGAGCTCTCAAGCGAAAACCTGATCATCCGTTGTTTCTAGTGGTTGTGTTTCTAATGCTGTTGGGAACTGGAGATTTGGCCTTTGGACTGTTCCGGAAGGGTCACGCCACTGACTCTACAGGGCTAGACTCTGTTCATTGATCAAACACCGTTGAGAGAGCAGCGGTAAGTCAGCAGCAAGTCAACAAACAAGACAAACATTTGCATGCATTAATGGACTCGGGAGAAACTCTGTGTGTGTGTGTGTCTGTGTGTGTGTGGAAGTGTGCATGTGTGTACTATGCAATTGATCAACCCTACCTCAAAAAAAATATACATACATAATTTAAGTTGCTTTAGGATTGTGTATTTATTGTACAACTATCTGATTTCAATTTTGGTTGTAATGTAAAGACCCTTAAGCTTCTTGCACTGTTGCATAATTTCTATTATTCCCAATGTTACGTTTTCCATGAAAGTCGAAAAAAGCCCCAAGTCATTCTGTTTTGGCAGAGGAACACAGTGACATGCACATTAGCAAGAGGAGAGAGAAAGGTTTCAATGGAAATCCATTGTAATAAATGTCTCTACTCATCATGTTTTTGGTGTAGACACCAGTTGACCAACCATGCATTGGTATATGGTTGGAAAGAAGATGATTCCATGGCAGTCTATATCTCACAGAGCAATCCTGAGACATGGCTCAGTCTACGACAGCACTTCCATGATCCATTGTTCTTGCGTAATTGGGCAAGGGGATTTTTCCTATTCCTAAAACTTCTGGCAGCAGAGAAGGAAATTGCAGCCTGCTATGTGTGTGTGTGTGTTTGTGAGGCGGGTCAGTGAGACTGTCACCATTTTACAAACTGACACGTGGAATTGGGCACTGTGCCAACGAGCGCAGCGTCTCATTAATTTGCAAACGTGCACGGCGTGCGTGACTGGTCTGGTATGACACCTGTCAGCAAAGCCCCTAGTCAGAAGATTTCAGCCACATCCAATTGCCGCCCTGACAGACAGGAAGTGTCCATATATGGTTTGTTTACTTGTCAAATAGCTTTAGTCTCTGCAGAGCATAGGGACATAAAACAAAAAGAAAATCATGATTTATTTTTGGGGGTTTGTTTGCAATATGTTTCAGAGATTTATTCATTCCAAAAGCGTTTGTTGTTCCCCTGTTGCATGTAGGCTGAGGTCACACTCATGAATCACTCTACCCGTGCCACGACACTGTACAAACTTTTCCCAGCCTCTCAAGCTTGGGCGAGGGTAAAGGGAGGGGGGGTGGGGGGGGGGGGTGGGGACGGCTTATGCTTCCCTAAAAACAAG
Organism: Osmerus eperlanus; assembly: GCF_963692335.1. NCBI lineage: Eukaryota > Metazoa > Chordata > Actinopteri > Osmeriformes > Osmeridae > Osmerus > Osmerus eperlanus. The sequence continues at coordinate 6,336,127 of NC_085040.1, forward strand.
TTCCCTCTCTGGACCTGGCAGACTGAATTTATCAAACTCGGGGTGCTGGAGGTTCGAGTCCAAAGGAATTGGCTTCCATTTCATGCCCATCTTAGTTCCCCCCCCCCCCCTCTTTTTCCCTGGTTCTTTCTTTGTCTGTGTCTAGCCTACAGTCTTTACAGCTAGGCCGGGTCCATTTATCAACGTTGCCATCTCGACAGTGCCTGGCCCCCTTCCTTGCTGGAAGCCATTAGAGCATCTCTGCATCGCCGAGACCAGATTGCATTCTGGCCCCCGCTCGACGACATTTATCATCTTTTGTCCCCCAACTTTTTATCTTGCAGAGGCCCCTGTGTGAAACCCTATCTGCCCGGTCCCCTGGAATGAAACAGCGTGAGGCAGGGATCAAGTAAATAAGCTAATTAAACTTTAGCAAGCGCGAGGACAAAGGAGGAAGTACACAAAGGCTGGTGCCAGTTGCGCCAGGGGAGGAACGCTCGCAGATGGCGTGAAGGAGGACGAGGTGGGGTCGTGGCGCCCTGCCCACCCATGTCTCTTCCTTTTCTATTTACAGTGTGACAGTTGGTGGCCGTTCCCTGTCTGTGTACAATATCCTCTCCTCGTCGAGCAGTCGATGGATGTGGCTTGGGTTGACGGTGGCTAGGGATTGGTGCGAGAGGACAATGCTGAGCTCTGATACGTTGGGAACGAGCCCTAACGGTTGGCGTCTGAGGCAGATCCTCATCCCTCCTCCTCGCTCTCTCGTTCCCCTCGTCCGCTCCTCCCCCGTTCTTAGGCGAAGGCCAAGCCAGCTCCCATAATGCTCATTACGCCAAAAATGAAGAATGCTTGGCGTCATAATTATTGGCGCGCCGCGCTGAACAGTATTGAGTCGATACTGCAAAATGTCACAAGGGCATTAGTGGGCGATTATTAATCCATATCTAGCCGGGGAAGACAATTTAATTATCATTCGCCCGATACTTCTGGATCTTGTACAGTTGTAGTGCACTGACCCCTGGATAGATTGGCCTTGCATGTGGAGAGGCCAGCTGACTAGTGCTAGCAGGTCTACAGGATTCTGGAATCCACTGACAGCCTCCCGGTTGCGTCTCCAGAAATGCTAAGCTAACGATGAAGGCTAATGCTAAAGCTTTCTCCTGTAGTTATTGGAGGTGGAACTGTCTCAAACCCCATGAAAGTGGCACTGCCTCCATCTGAAGTACGCTGGTGGATGGTCTGGGTATCCTGTATCAAGGATACCAAGGTGCGCCGTATTGACCAAGAAGTGGTTGTCTTTGTTTACAGTATGTCAATATCCGTAGTAAGCTAACGCTAATGGCCCTGCTAGCTCAATGAACTGATGCTGACCTCTGTAATGTTGAGCAATTGTATTTTTAACCGTTCGGATATTTTAAGTCTAGGAAGAAGTCAATACTCTTATTTTACAAGTGGATACATTTGTACTTTTTTTTTGTTATAAAGTCAAAATACAGTTGATGCTTTGTTTTGCTACATTTAAATCTCAGTAACAGACGACTTGTCTTCCACATGCTTGGAGACAGCTCATCAAGTACTGTCAGTCTTGCTTATGTCCAAACGACAAAGCGAAATGAAAGCCCTGCTAAATGTCCTATACCTTTCAGAAGATGTGAGTGAGTGTACAAAAAAACAAAACCAATTGTGTTTTTTCACAATGCAAGTCAGAACGGTATCCTTCATTGATTCTGCTTAGATGTTGTCTGGTTTACTGTTATTATCTGTAAGATGAAACCAAATTCTCGTTTAGAAGCCTTCTGCCTACTGCCTGAACCACTGGTGGGACATCGACACACACATCTCCAACAAGCAAGGAAATCCTGTGGATTTGTTTGCTGATAGGTTGTCACAGCTTGAATTTTTTTCCTCATCTCTCCTTCACTGGATCTGAGTCTTATTTCTAATCCCATTCACTGTCAAACGCCATTAATTCTGCAAAGCCAACTGGAGGCAATGACCCGTCTCACACTGAGATGACGTCAACAGCACAGCACCCGCAACCAGAACACTATGCAGGGGTATCTGTCACATGAACACACTTCTTACACGTACCTCCGTGATTATAACAATTTGCTTGTTGCTATTACAAATAGAGGATTCAAACCCATATCTCTCCCTTGGGAATCAGGGGTACACAATTGTACAACCCAAAAACAATGGCTCTGCAACCACCTGCTTTGTTGATTATTGTTTCACCAGCGCGCTTACGTTTCAATTTGCTCTAATGACCTTCCCTATTGCAGATGGTGTTTTATCTCATTCCACTGAGCCTAAGAAGAGAAGCTGCCTGTTTTAGTGTGAGGGCTTACCATCAACCAGGAAGAGATATTACATGCATGGCCACAGTTAGCCAATCTGATTTCTAGTTTTTTTTTTATCTCTCCCCTGTTTACAAAGACAGCGAAACCACAAATGGAGTTGTGTGGAGCGATAAAACTTTACGGATGTCATATGGCCGAGCGATTGCTTCTGAGCTCCCCTGTATCCCAGGATTCAGGTGGATTTTCTTCTTTGCTTGTGAGTTTTGACTGAGGCACAAAGAGGGTTGAGTGGAGTAAAGTCAACTGATGGACTTTCACTTGACATTCAACTATCCTGCACAGCTCAACCTTTTGCTCCAAAACTTTGAGGTATAAAACAAACAAAAAAAAGTTGAGGTCACACATTTGACTCAAGTCAAGCATTTGACACGACCCAATCCTATTCCAAGGATTAGAACTACGCTATTACTTTTGGAAATTACATCTGCGCTCGGCAAACATAATTTTACACTGTGTACCAATCTAGAACTTGATCCGCTTTCCGGTCCCCGTGGAGATATCTCATTGTCTGTCTGTCTGTCTCTCTCTCCTCCTCCTCTCTCTCTATCTCTACATCCCTCACCTGCTCCTCTGAAGCCCTATACATCAGTCCTCTCTGTCTCTGCCTTCCTCTGTCACTGACCTTCTCTCACCTCTCTGTTTTACCTACCCATCACTCTATATACCTCTCTCTTTCTCTCTCTCTCTCTCTCTCTCTCTCTCTCTATATATATATATATATATATATATATATATATATATATATATATATATAATACATATATTTACATATATACATTTGTCCATCTCTCTCTCTCCCCTCCATACCGTTGAAGCATGTCTTCGGGGTCCTTCAGGAAAACAGGAATGATAGGCCGGTAGTCTGATTCATTCTGCATCTCTCTCTACTTCCACTACGCCTGTCCTGTCAGGCTATGCTGCGATGCCATTAACGTACATTAAGCTGATGGCACCCAGCTTCGACGAGCTGGGAATCTACTACAGCCCGTGCTCACTAGTAATCTGGGCCAAAGGCCACTGTACACACAAGCCTCAACAGGCTGGACACTCTTTTGACTCTGCGACCCCTGGAGAGTCATCAGTGCTCTGGGCCAATTGGGAGGCAGGGATTGGGTGCTGGAGAGGGTGTGATTATGACCCTGATTACTGGAATGCTGTCCCTCTCTAGTATCCATGAGGGGAGATGTAGTATGGGTGCTGTAGCTGGCGTATGTGTGTGCGTGTATGTTAGCATGCATGTTTCCAATGCATATGAGAATATGCAGCCTTTGAATGTGAGGCCATGAGATTGTTTCAGAATACATGCATAATGTGTGTGGGTGTGGGTACAATTGCAGGTGCCAGATTTATGTATTTGTAGGTGTGTGACTACGTTTACATATGTATGTGTGCAAGCTAGAGTAGAATTTTTCCATGAAGGTCACAAATCTCATTGATGGGTTTAAGGTTATTTGCCTTGGTCTAATTTCTGGCTTGCGGGGGCACTAGGCAACAAGGATCAAGTCAAAACGTGGGTTTCATCCACAGCGGATAACCATTGCCACAAACCCACATCCACTCTCGGAGAGGGGTATGTGGGGTCCAAAATCATGGCCCTGTTCCCCTTGACACCCCAGTGCCTCCATGCTAACGGGTAACCACTAACCTCCACAGGTTAACCGCTAATGTCTACATTCTAGCTGCTAAAGTCCACATGCTAGCGGCTAACGTCCAAATGCTAGCTGCTAACCTCCACATGGTAGTCGCTAACCCCCACATGCTACCTGGTAAAGGGGGCTGTCTTGTTCTGCTTACTCTGAATTGGGGTAATTCCGCAGGGTAAAAACACCAACGAGGCATCGCCACAGGGCTTAATATATAAACTGCAACCTATATCCTTTCAGTGGACTCCCGAGTCTTCACGAGGGCGAGGGCACAGCCAATTAAATGCCTCCGTGTAATGAGAGGGAACAGATCATGCAGTGTGAAATTACTGTCTGATGGGTGGCGAGGAGAAGGAGAAGAGAGAGAGACTCTTTGATTATGTTTATTTTTCCTTCCTTCCTTCCCCCCTCCCTCTCTCCCTCCCTCTCTCCCAGGGGACGCTGAAAGAGAGTGGGAAAATCATATTCTGGAATGTGTGCTGATATTCATGTAGGCACAAATCCTGACATTATCGGCTCTTCTTGGGAGCTGCCCTCCCATGCGCAGGCAGAGTGGTGTGTGTGTGTGTGTGTGTGTGTGTGTGTGTGTGGGGGGGGGGTGATAAGGTAAGAGGGGGGCCAGACATGGAGAGAGATGGGGATGAGAAGAAAAAGAGAGAGAGAGAGAGAGAGAGAGAGAGAGAGAGTTTAGTTTAGTTAGTTAGTTTAGAGTTTAGTATTAGATTTTTACTATTATTATTATCATTATATAACCTGTATGTGCGTATGTATGTATATGTATGGGTATATGCGTGTGTATATATACGTGTGGGTGTGTATACATGTGTGTATGCGTATACATATATATATGTATATATACATATGTGTGTGTGTATCTATTTACTTATTTATACCAATTATTTGCAACATTAATAATATACCAACTTGAATAATAATAACATGGATACAAGTTGTACACCTGTGTGGTGTAGATACACTGTATATATTAAACTGCCG
>NC_085040.1:6341304-6469621 GCF_963692335.1 Osmerus eperlanus
GCATAGCTTGAGACTGGGCTTCTCTTTCTGTGTGGTCTGAGTGTGTGTGTGTGCGTGTCAGTGTGTGTATCGGTATGTGTGTGAGACGCAGAGAGAGAGGTGGTTAGGGTATGTCCAGCAGAGCGTTTACACAGGTGGGGGAGCCTGTCAATAGCCAATTGATGGTTTCCAAAAAAAAGTGTTTACTCACAGTGACACAATGTGATCAATCCACAATGAAGACCAATCAATTTAAACACCATTAGACCCTGGTAAGGGTGTGGGGACAGGGGTCAAAGTGTGTGTGTACACCAACTGTACGTACGTGGGCGAGCATGTACGTGTGTGTGTGTGTCTATGACCATGTGTGTCAGAGCGTGTGTGTGCCATTTTCATGCAGACATCGACACAAGAGCACTCTCGACGAGACAGCTGCAAGTGTTAGTCCCTGACTAACCAGAGCCTGGCAGTTTGGCTCTGCCCACAGCCCCTCAGCACCTTGTCTCTAACCCTACATCACTCCTTCATTCTCGTCAGGTTGACGACGGAACGAGGGGACTTCAGGAGTGACGCGCTCCGAATTTCAATGTCGCTGATGAACACGCGTCCCCGACACCAAGACACACAAACCCGTCGCCACAGCCCAATCTACCCCCTAGTGTGCTTCTGTCTCTGCTCCTCCACCCCCTACCCTGCTGCCATTGTTTTAGCAAAGACACAGCGATTGCTTCACCGCCCTCTCCCTCTCTCTCTCTCTCTCTCTCTCTCTCTCTCTCTCTCTCTCTCTGTCTTCCTCTAGAGCGATAGACACAAATGCCCCCTTGCTTTTTTTGTTGCCAGGTTTGAAAACAGATTGTGAGGGCGAGAAAGCGATGGGGCGAGGGACCACAAGAACGAAACAAAAAGCCCCAACCGACCACGCTCGATACCGCGACGTCCGAGCGCGGCCAGCGAGGCCGTGGCGGCTTCCCCGCGGCTGACGGGGTGGAGGAGGCGGAGCTGAAGAAGTCCTTGGGGGACGGGGTGGTTGGGGACGCGGAGGGCGCCCAGCTGGGGTGAGTGACTGGAGGACTGGCTCGCAGGAGCACACGCCATCTGTTGAGCAGGCCGACTCAGCCCTTTTTGTTGCGCTCTCACGTGTCTCGGATCCTTCCGCCCTCCTCGCGCCCGGGGGGGGGGGGGGGCAGCACACAGACACACAACCTGAGCGCCTTCGCACAGCAACCCGGCACACAAGCTTTTGTTGTATGGCTTTTGTTTCTGCGCGGGGGCTGGGGAGGGGGGGGGGATAGAGCTGGGGGGGGGAGCTGGGGGGAAATGTGGAGGATAATATTCGGGGGGAAGTGGTCTTTTGCTCTGTTCGTGCCACGGTCCAGATGAGGAGAGCCCCCGGAGCAAAAGCAGTGTTTATGCAGATGCACGGGGCACACGAGACGAGCCGGCAGCGCAGACACTGAAGGGCAGATGGCACAGGCTCCAAATAAACAGGAGGCGGGGAGGGAGAAGAAAAGGAAAACTGGGCCGCAAGGAGGGAGATTTAGAGGGGGGGGGGGGGGAGAGAGAGAGAGAGAGAGAGAGAGAGAGAGAGAGAGAGAGAGAGAGAGAGAGAGAGAGAGAGAGAGAGAGAGAGAGAGAGAGAGAGAGAGAGAGAGAGAGAGAGAGAGAGGAGAGAGAGAGAGAGAGAGAGATGAGAGAGAGAGAGAGAGAGAGATGAGGAGAGAGAGAGAGAGTGAAGGAGGGAGACAAAAGACAAAAAGCTTTTTCGTAGGCTCGACCAAAAATATGTTTACTTTATATCATACTTTATATCAACAAGCTGAACCGAGGAAGGCAAAGAAGAGACGATGATGGAAAGATGGAAGGAGTGAGGGATACAGGCAGACAAAGTTAATAAATCCTTCTGTAAATATGTACACCTCCGAAATGGTGTTTAGGCTCTTAAAGGTGTTTTGCCCTAAGTCCTGTAAGGACCCCCTAGGCCGTGTGTCTACATCAGATATATCGCTTGAAGAAAAGTGCTGGCGGGGAGCTAGCTCAACCGCTAGCTAGCTAGCAGTTTTAACAATATCCCTAACTCTCGGCAGGGGACATTTCCTTCTGGTGAAATCCCGACTGACCCCCCACCCACGTCAAGGCACTCCCCCCTTGGACTTCTCGGGGTCAGTTTGTGTGGGGTTTGAAACGGCGAGCCGGCGCAGCTGTCTTAGGGGCCGTGGGGGAGACGAGGCAGCTGTTAGCCGGCCAGACAGCGATGGGGACATAGAGACGAGCGTGACGTGGTTTAGGCTTTACAGAAGTGGTGTCTCTTCTCTGTGTTTCATTCGCAACCACTAAGACTACTGCTTTCACTCCCATTCTCCATGTTTAAAGACTGGTTCTATGTGATTTTTGGAGATGTATTCTTGTAAAATAACAAATAAATCATATAGAAGTAGTGTCTATAGAATATGTATTTATTTTGAAGTTCGAATATTAATGTTAGAGAAGTTTTGGATATGTTTTAATGTCTTTTAAATTAAAGCCATAACTCTTTCATAAAATATTTTTAAATCGTGCTAAGAAGGAGCAGTATGACAAACTGACAACCTAGCATTCCATTTCTCTCGGAATCTTGGAGAACGTATGCCTTGGGTGCAAAAAAAAATAAAATAAAAAAATTGATTGCTGGGTACAGCAAACTAAACTACAACATTTGAAGTCTCACCCATCTATTTCACTTTGGGGTTCCCTGGTGTATGACCTTGGCTGAAGTATGCCCCTATTCAGAGACACTCAGACACTCAATAGGAGATTCCTGCAGTGTGAAGAGAGCAATAAAATCTTGATTCATCTGGCTGTGCATGAAGCTAATGATTCATGGATCTTAGTGCTTAGCGGTGAGGTTGTGAAGCTGTGTGTGTGTGTGTGTGCGTATGTGTGTGTGGGGTCGAAGGGGGGGGGGTTGGTATAGGACTCAATGAGGTTTGAAACTTGTTGTGACACCCCAGTGGACAAACGTCTGATGTCGATTAACTCAATTCCACCGACAATCGTCACCGAATTATAGATGCGTAAAAGCGCTGGGACACCAGCTACAGATAGATGCCTTCATGGTAGGCAGGTTGAGGATGCGAGGAAAGAAGGAGGGATAGAGAAAGGAATATCTGCGTGTGTGTGTGTGTCTTTGGACGCGTTCGTGTGTGTGTGTGTGTGAGAGACATACATGGGCAGACAAACTGCAGCAGAAACATACAGAGAGACACGAGCGGGGCTGAGTAGGATTCCGTGCTCGTCACCAAACACGGACACCAAAGCGACAGCAGCGGCACCGCCGGAGGGGCCACGGGCCCCACCGCCCCCAAACCCCCGGGCCATCGGCGACACCAACAAAAAACCCACGGGTAAAACGCCTAAACCGCCGCAGTACGGAAGGGGCGACGGGGACCACTTACTTTCAGCGTTGGCGAGGAGGACGAGCAGACCCAGGAAGAGCAGGCCGGGTCTGGCTATGTGCATCATGGGACAGCTTGGCACCAGCATGCTTTGGCAGACCTTGGTGGTGCTGGCTCACAGGGCCCTGTGTGACTCAGGCGGTCTGAGTTCTCAGATGCAGGATATTCACAGCCTGCGGAGGGAGAGAGGAGAGGAGCGGAGAGGAGGGAGGAAGGAGGAAGAGCAGGAGGGGAGGTGAGAGGGAGGGAAAAGAGAGAGAGAGGGCATGAATGAAACAAAGCGGTTTGGCTCCACTGACTTTATCTATCTGCGCACATTTCTGATATACCCACACACACACACACACACACACACATCGTGGGGGCTGACAGGGAGAGGGTGATGTGCTTTCAGGGTATGTTCTGACATTTCTACACCAAACACGCGGGTGTGTGTGCCTGTGTGTGTGTGAATGAGGGGCTTGTGTGTGTGTTCATACATAGATAAAAGGGAACGCTAATAAGATTTCCTCCTCACGGCACAGATTTGGTGGTGTGCTTCGTGTGCCTCGGTCAAATTGACTGTCAGATAGCATTACGGAACCTGTCTTTATCACTGTTTCATTTCGTGTTAACACATCTCCATCCTCTTGCCTTACCAATTAGTGACACATTTGCGTACTGTACGCCATAGATGTATGTTTCTAAGGCACTGAGTTATGAGCTGTGGGGTTATTTTAATGTGCGTTGAACAGTTAAGCCCGGAACGCCTTGACTTCATCTCCGCCATTAAATGCCTCAACCCATGTGTACCGTCAGAGTGACCGCGAAACCCGACCGCTACCAATCAGTTCTGTGGCCACTCCGTTTAAGACGTTTGTTTAAAGCCCCACCAAAATGGATTAGAACTTAAGATGAAGACTAGAATAAATCCATATAATGTGATATAATGAACCACTGCTGTGTGAGGTAACAAACATGTTAGCAACACCTCCTTTATCAAGCCCTGCTTGCCCCGACGCTTAAAATCCATATGACAGAGTAGACAAGTGTTAGCAGCCCCCCCCCCCCCCCCCCCACCACCACCACCACCACCACTATCAGACGGCGCTGTGTGAGGTAAGAAATCAATGTGACAGCGCAAGCTGGTATTAGCCAGCTCTATCCCTTGTCATCCATTTGCTAAAGCTAGGGCTTGATCCTTGGTGACTGCACTGCGGTGGTCCGAGACGTGCTACTCCGCTAAAGGCTAATCCAGTCCATAAGCTTTGATGACACGTTGTTTGTTAGTGGGTTAGCCCTACTAGCCTGGCCCAGCGGGAGGTTGTTATCTGAGACAAACTGACTGGAGAACTTGACTGAGGGGAAGCTCAGGCTGCCCATAAGACCATGTGACAAAACATTCGACCTTTGACCTCTGAACATCTGGCATTTACTAGGCTACCGCCACAGGCTCGTCAGTGAGCGTCAGCATTAGCAACACCACAGGCCCGGGCATGGCGCTGTGCTCACCAAGGCGACCGTGGAGGAATCCCATCAGAGCGTTTTCCTCGTGATGGGATATTTCACAAGGCCTTTAGCCAATCCGACAATTTCATAAACAAAGTCGAAAAATGCCCCCAGGCACAATCAGTGAGGTAGACGATGACAAAGTACCTCATTTCCCTGTTCCCCATCAACGCCCTCTCTCGAGCCACGCTCTCCCTCTTTACTTTGGGGCTTTCGAAAGGCAGGGAGGACGGGGGGAGAGATAGCGCACCTGTCACACTCGATTTGTGTCTCGGGGAGGAAGACACGACTACCTGTCTCCGGGAGCCGGGCGCCCAGCGGCAAGCGCTAGCGGGGGAACGCGCGGAGAAGGGAATCAATTTGTGGCAATCTCCGCCCCCCACTATTTCACGCACAAACCCGCTCTGTACACCGGGCACACAAACACCCGCGCAGGCACACACACGACTACTGAAAAAAACAATCAAACTTTTTTGTTGTTGCATGTAAATACAATATGATTGCTCTCGCCAAGGTGAGCATTTTGCACTAAATCCACCTACAGAATAGTCTTAGATGGTAGGAAACGTAATGATAAAAACAAATCATCTCTTACTGGGGATTGGCATTCCCAAGATCTTCTGCATGCATCCATTATCCCGACTCCGGGCGAAAGCCTCCGTTAATTAATGTAGTGCCCATTTCCCATTATGACACAATGTGAACAAGGGCTCGCTATTAGAAGCCCTCCCCTCTCTCCCTCCATCCGCCCATCCTTGCCCCCAACCTCTCCCTCCCCCTTTTTGCTACGCGCGCTCACACACATGCTGATACAGACAAACAAAGCCATCTGCCTGTAGCGAGTGCAGCCTATGGGGGACAGGAAGCCACTGCCGTGCCCGTGAGCTCAACGAGGGGGCGTGGGAACGGCAGCACGTCTCCAAGGCGACAGGTATGACAACACCTAACGGCCAGGTGTTCAGTTTGGACTGTCAGGAAAGCCAGGATGTTCAGGAAGATCGAAATGGGTGTTTGTTTTTCCCTCTCCTTCGTGCACGGTGGGGGTGATTCGCCTGCCGGACACGGTGGCTGAGAGCATGCCAACACCATGTGGAGCTTTTTGCTTCGGTGTTGGGGCCCCACCCAAAAACTGCTAGTCATAACTGTGCGTGTGTGTGTGTGTGCATATGGTCGATTCAGGTCCTCTTGTAGCCTGGCATCACAGAAAATAGATCATTTGGGGGTAATTTCAATCCTGCACAATTGGTAATGACAACACTGCACTCAACGTTTATTACAAGAGAAAAGACGGGAAAAAATAAATCTATAAATATTGTTCTTCTTCTTCGAAACCCCTGCCGGTTTCATTGTGTGCCTTTCAGTGGTGTTTTATTCAAAGGGTTTGCTGGTGATAGCATCATGTATTATTAAACAAAGCCTGACAACATGCACAGTGTTAATTAGAAAAGGGGGAAGTCGTGGCTCGGAAGCCTGGCAGAGAGGAGGAGGGCATTGTGTGATGTTGTTCCTCCTCTCTCTCTCTCTCTCTCTCTCTCTCTCTCTCTCTCTCTCTCTCTCTCTCTCTCTCTCTCTCTCTCTCTCTCTCTATCTAGCCACTGATTCTTATCACTCTGTGAGAGGTTGATAGAGACGGAGGGAGGCAGAGGTTTTATGGAAATTGGAAAGCCTATACAAGGCTCTTTCCTTTGCTTCTATGTAGCACTTCAGATCTTTTTTGAGGTCACTAATAGACTATGTGTATATACAGGTGGGTAACTAACTCTGGAAGACACATTTTAGGCCTCCAAACCAAGTGACATGGAGGATTTACCACACCGGTGTGGTGAATCATGTCTGCTTGTGCTGTGGTGGCAGTTAAAATGGATCACACATGCTGTGCTAGTATGCTAGCCTCATGCTGGCCTCAACTTTGTACATTAGCACACATCTGAGGACAAACAAATGCAAAAAATCGAGGGGGGGGCGGTTATTGATGTGACCGTCTTTAACAGATTCAGTCTGTGCAAATGACTTTTGGACTCATCCTCGCATGCAAAGTCGTCTTTGTTCAGGCGTCAGTGGGTCCGCGGTGTTCTGGAGAGCTGATGCATCTCCGTGCCTGGCCTTGTTCCCCTCCCGGAGAGAACGGCCTACGTGGAAACAGTTTGTGATCGTGCCAACTCGGCAAAAAACCAAACACAAGAAACAAGGCACACGCAAACGTACTGAGGACAACTATTAAGCCCAAACCCCTTTTTTCTAATTGTCAAAATGCACGCAAATAAACAGCCCCGTCCGCCCGGGTGAAACTGTGGGCAGAGCTGAAGTCTTGCACTTGGAACAATTGACCTGGCATCGTGAGCAAAATGAGGCCCTCTGCTTAGATTTATGAGATGTTCCTTTCCATTTCCCTGTGGTCTGTGGGGAGCAAATAGTACAGCCTTTACAGATTCCCAAGCCGGAGGAAAATCAACGACTGCTCAGCTTTTTCTGCAAGGAAGAAAGCTTGGGTACTACGGCCAAGGCTGTATCACGTATCCCACCGACTTCCCTTCCGAATGCCACGCGAGATGGCGCGTAAAGCGCCGGATGACTGCGTATTGCTTAATTAAGTGTAAAAATGGTGAGGCGTGGCAACCCCGCGGGTCATAGGGCATCTTTAAAGAGGGTGCTGGGCATCATGTAGCCATCTCTCACAGTCTCACTCTCCTCCGCTGACACGCGGCAGCGTTAGAGCAGGAAAGCGGCGAGAGAGGTTTTTTGAGCGCCAATGCGAGGTGCCCCGGGGGTTATTTGAATCCGTCATATGATTAGAGTTAAGAGAACGTCTCCTTCCTTCCTCCCCTCCTCCCCCTCTCCCTAGCAACCGTGAACCTCCCTCCATCCCTACGTCGAAAGGGCTAAGTAAGACTGGCAGAGAAGGATTGCCCAGCCCTTACCGAAAAAAAAAGAAATGAAGGAGTATTTTATCTTCTCTCATCCTCTCTTTTTTCCTCGGGGGAGGAGCGCTGTGATTTGAGGCTGGCGCCGGGACGTTTCTCACGCTGCGGCCCAGATCGGCGGTCCTGTGTAATAACATCCCTCCGGCGCGGCTAAAGCCATGCCCTCGAGTGCCGCCTCCATGGAAGCCTCTGAGGGCCGCGGCTTAGAGGGCTTTATTTGCTCAACTTATTTACTTTTCCTCCCTCCCTCAGACCTCAGTCAAACAAGCATCCCACGCTCGTAAATAATGTTTGTGAGACTCGTCCCGGCCTCGAGTAGTGCTGCCGCCCAGTTTGCTAGAATGTCAGGCTTGTTTGTGTTTCCACTGCAGCTAGCGGGCTAACGCTAATGCTGGAGCTAACGGCCTTTTGCGGAAAACTCACCCGTGTTTATGAGTGACACCTCCCACCAAGACACAGACTGTGAAAAGCTAATTGGCTGGGGTGACATTTTCTTCTGCCGTAATTGGCTCAGGAGCACCTGCTGCGGCTTGAACAAGGAGCCTACTGCAATCTCATTGGAACACAGCACTAGATGTGTGGAGGAGAAATGCCAAAGCTATTTCACCTTTGGAGGCAAAATAAACATTCTCCGTTGTTGAAGCCCTGGACTTTGAGCAATTTGCTGATAAAGGTTGTCTAATGGGAGGCTTTTTTTAAATATGAAACCGGCCGACAAAGGCAACAGAGATTAAACCTTACTGCTAAGCTTATAAACTGAGCTGAAGGAGCTGTTAGCTTAGCACAATAGAAGCTCAACAAAACTGAAATTTTTTTCAAAGCTTGCGTTGTTTCTTCACAAAATAGATATCAGAGTGCAGGTCAGGGCTATGTTTTCACAGTGTGGAAGGAGTTTAAGTATACAGGCCAAGGCAGTGGCCTTATGCACCCTCTGTGTACCAAACCTTATCTACTCAGTCTAATTCTACACAAACGCAACCAGCACTGAACCTCAACCCGTACTGCTCATTCCTCTAACTGTCGTCTGCTCTTACACATTTTCAGTTTCTCATCAGCAAGGTAACTTTTCTAGCCAGCAGGACCCTCTGACCACACACAGACACACAAACAAACACACACACACACGCCTCCCCCCATCTTCCAGCAGCTGTTGAGTTTAGATGGATGATCTCCTAGTACAGGACCCTGACCGCACCAGTCTGTTGACTGATTATCACAGTGGCCTTTTGGGTTGTTCCCCATGCAACACACACATACAAACACACACACACACACACACACACACACACATACAAGGTTACACAGCCTTTTCTCCAAGTTTCAGGGGCATAGGAACAATAACACCACAACACACTCCATCTCCGACCGGCTGTTTAGATTTACCCTGGTGACCTTGGCAGAAGCACGTCTCCATTTAGAGGCATTGGGAACCAATGCATTTTGAATAGGCCACAGCGAAAAAAAAAAGCATCACACTGCTCAATCAGCTCCCCTGTAAGCTGATTGTCATGCCAGTGACTTGCGAGGCTTAGTGGAATCGCGGGCCCTCTCCCATGCTTTTCACCAGAGGGGGTTCCTTCAGTCGCAAGGCGTACATGTTCTCTTTGTGGCGCGGGTCATTTTAAAGTGCGGCGAGGCACTGGGCTCAGGCGGAAAGGACAATTGTGTGCAAAAGGTGTGTTTTTCTGTGTGTGGGTGGGGGATGGGGGGGCGGGTGGCAAGGAACTCATTATCGTGCAAACAGACTGGATCTCGAAAACCTATTGTGTAAGGGGATGGGGGGGGGGAGGGGGGAGCAGGAAACACACAGCAGAGCAGACTCTGCAGCAGCCAACCTGGAATAGTCTGGATTAAATTTACGCCGCATGAACAGAGGAGGGCTCAATCATGTTACATATTATGAACCGGAAAATACGGGGGAGGGAAAGAGAGAGATGGTTTAGAGAGAGAAAAGTGTGCCAGCTTTCCTTGTGTCTGCATGGCGAAACACGGAGGGAGACAGATGGATTGTGGGGAGTGGAAGGACAAGAGAGAAAGAGAAAAAGAGAGGGAGTGAGGGCTGCAGACAGAGGGGATGGTAGCCCAGGGTACACTAGCAGTCTGGAGGTGTCATCTCCCTGCGGCCGAGAGACCGGTAGAATGAGCGATGGTCGTCAACGGGAGGGTGAGGACGTGGTCCTCCCAGATCCCCCCCAGGCGTCCAACACACACACGCACACACCTGATCTCTCTCACACGCATGCACACACACACACACACACGCTCACGGCATCATGACATAAACCCCCCCACCCAGCCACAGCGTGGAGGGATGAATAATCGCGCTTCCTAAAGGGAGGAAGAGGAACGGAGAGAGGGAGGGAGAGAGAGGGAGCGGGGCTGTTGCCTGCCCTAACGCGTGCTGCTTTAGAGAGAGCACAGGAGTCCTCCCCTACGCAGACCAAGCAGCGTTCCACCGAGAATAGCAAGGCACTCAGACAGCTGGGACAGAGCCCTCCAGTGAAAGGATCTGAATAATACACACGCTTCGTATTATGCGAGTCGAGACTTGAAAAGGCGTTCGCTTTTTCACAGGTGCCGACTGCCTCTCTTATCGAGCGAGCTCGAAGAAGCTAGTTTGGAGGTGCTTAGGTCCCGCTGACATTTCAGCCGCGTTTGTAGCCATGCCAAGATGTTTGGTATGGAAATGGCCTACTTAACCGTACGACGCGGGATGTAAAGAGAAGCTCTCGGCGTACATGCTACGCTCAAAAGGGCGACGCAACAATTAAAATGCCAAGTGTCTCCCATTATGGAAATGCTAATTTGCCGCAATAGACCCGCAGCTAAATGTAATGGTGTGTTATATCTGCGCGCGTCGGCGCTCAGCGGTGAGGCGCGAGGGTTAGCTTAGCCCAGCGTGCGGCGCGCT
The DNA here is from genome assembly GCF_963692335.1 of Osmerus eperlanus. NCBI lineage: Eukaryota > Metazoa > Chordata > Actinopteri > Osmeriformes > Osmeridae > Osmerus > Osmerus eperlanus. The sequence continues at coordinate 6,352,035 of NC_085040.1, forward strand.
CTTCCGTGGGAGACGAGACGTTTCCCCTGCTATGTCGGAGAGAGCGGTCTCCACTTGACACGGCTGCTCTTGGGGCATGTCAAGACGTTTTAGGTTGAGAGCATAGCATTGGGTTGTATGGAGTTGGGGCACCGTTTTAATTAGATGGTACTTGTTTTATATGGACAAGGAGATGTTTAGCATCAGTGGTTGTATCGCCTGCATACTATAGGCCTACACAATGGAGAACGAATATTTTCTGGACTCTCGAGGAGTTCCAGATATTATGATGGGAGGAGCTAAGGAGTTCTCGAAAATAGGACATGGATTGGATGGACATGGATCACCTGGCTGTACATGTTCACACACAGTCATCCCACGGTGCTTTATGGTTCATGATGTTTCGTCACATTTCCTGGAGGCGGGGGTAGGATGTCAACAACAGAGAGCTTATCAAACTCTGCATGGACAGAAAGCGGCCGAGGAAGAGGGCAACTGGACCCAAATATTTAGCAAAGACATTAGACTGGCTTTGCTGAATAAGCAGAGAGCAAGGAGCCTCTGTTGCTGTGTTTGTCTCTCTCAAAATCCCTGATAACATTGTCAAGGGACATGCTAGGTAGGTTGGAGCGGGCAGCGTGGGAAAAGCTGAACAAATATTTCAATTCTGGCCAGTTTTGCTGAAGTTGCGTTTCGAAAGTTAAACACCTATCCTTTTATGTCTGTCGTGGCTAACTTCTGGTGCTTAGTTGTCCTGAAGATCAAAACATTATTGAATCTCTCGGACATCTTTACACTAAGGACCAACAGGATTTTGCTCTTCGTGTCTGAGATAATGTGTTGCCAGTCGGGGTTATAAAATGCAGACAGGCATGAGTAATTCTGGTTTACTGACAATAACTGAGTGAAGAGAAATGCTGCCTCTGATCAAATACTGTGACTCTGCAAGAAGACCATTTAGAATTATTCCTAAAAATGACTGATTGTGCGCCTGTTTTTCCCAGAGAGTTTGAGATAAATATTCAACTAAAAAAACACCTTCATAGCCACACAAAATGTCACAGCAGAATCCAATATATTCCACCAATGTCTCAAAACAAAAAAACAATATAGCTATTCAACAACTAATTTTCTCTCTCCCCTTCTCTCTCTCTCTCTCTCTCTCTCTCTCTCTCTCTCTCTCTCTCTCTCTCTCTCTCTCTCTCTCTCTCTCTCTCTCTCTCTCTCTTTATTCTGCTTTAAATGGATCCTACAAGCATGTCTGGGGTTTGTTTGTCATCCTTTCTGTTGAGATAAACGTGAGTGTGTCCTAAAGATGTGTACAAAACGGTAAGAGCGAACTTCATTCTGGATCATGGCTTCTCCACCGGTCCTCCTCGACGTGTGGAAACGAAGGATGATTTACTCTCTCCGTCAACACCCACATTGAGAGACTGAAATGCTTTTGTCCTTTAGCCATCAGGGAATCAATGAATACTACTTTTGAAAACAGCCATTAGAGGACCCATCGCCCTCCAAACTCAAATAGTATCTCTCTCTCTCGCTCCCTCTCTCTCTCTTGCTCTCTCTCTCTTGCTCTCTCTCTCTTTCTGTTTCTTACTCTCTCCCACTCTCCCTCTCTCTCTCTTCCTTTCTCTCTCCCAACTGTATGACGAGGACAGTCCTGCCACCTCATCTCCCCTGCCGACACTCTTTTTTCCCCCCTGAACCGGCTGTTGACTGACTGCCTGAGCACCGTATCATTAACTGGGGCTTCCTGCGCCAACTGGAAGGGGCCTCTAGATGACAGGAGCACGGTCTCCCCTGGCACTGCCAGCCCACCCCCCCCACCACCACCCCCCACCCCTTGCTCCCCTCGGCATGCCCAAGTGTCATCTTAGAGAGATAGGCCCCAGGAGCTGGGGATTAGGACTGCATAATTACCTATTTAAAGACCCTAATTGAGCATTTCATTAAGAGGCTGGCAAAAGGATTCTGCCACACCAAAGTTTCTAGGGACATGGATGTTGTGTGTATGTATACGAGCTCGAGCGAAATGAACCCCGATTTCGGAGGGTCTGCTTCGCCTGCAGTGGTGTCTTGCCTACTGCCTAGACGGTACACATAGTTGTCTACATCACACACGTCATTAAAGACATGAAAAAACGGGGTGGTTCTCGGAGTGTATCCTCCTGATGTGTTAACATTCTAACCTCACGTCACCTTCAGTGATCCCCAACACTCATACCGTGAACCTTCTTAGGCTCCACACCGCACATAGACCTCGTTGGATTTGAAATTAATCACCCCCTGCGCATTGTATGCTAAGGCGCGCGCGCAAGTCTCCCCGACTTTGCCAGCGAACGTTCGTGTCGCCCGCATACCCGACTGTCAGGCTGCGAGCCGACGCGAAATTAATGAGCTGTACATGCTCGTTGGCCAATCATTTGCCTGGCGCCGTGATGCATTGCCTTTCAACTTCTCCCTTTTGTTTTGACTCGAGGGAAGCCGTTGCTGTGTGAGCTCCACCTAGATTCTCATCCCCCACTGTTTCTGGAGAAGGGAGCTGGCCGGCGATATCGGCATGACTATCCCCCTTTAGTTGGGTGACAGAAGAGGTATCCTCCACTCTCTCGTCAAGTCGCTGCCAGACAGTGATACGATCGCTGACAAACCAGATAGAGACAATTGCAGATGCATGGTGTCGTGTTCGGCACGATGTAACGCGATGATGTACTGTTGTGGGAAACAATGCAGAGCAGCGCCGTCAAAACAGTTTCCCGAGGATGTGAACTGAACTGATTCCACTATAGTGAGAGAGTGTGTGTGAGTGTGTGCATGCATACATCGTTTTATAGTTTTCTCCGACAATTCCATCTACTGCCGACAACAGATAGCTAGCAAGCTAATGATGTGAACATTGTCAGCCGTCAAGCGTATCCCTTCATCGCTTCTGTCAACGCTGCCATTTTCAGCGCGGGAGAACATAAACTCATTTGTCAGGCGCCACAATGACACATGGGCTATCTTTTCTTTATCTGCCAAACAGAAGCAAAGATAGTACAATTATTAGAAGTGATGTTTGGCCTTTGAAGCATCTGAATTGATGGCGGCGACTGTTTAAACAGAGATCTTTACCCACACATCAAAAACAACTTTTTATCCCTTGGAGTCTCTCATCTCCCAAAGCTATCCCGACTACAAGTGTCAATAGCCAAATCTGTCAATCCGATCCAATCCAAAAACAATACACCAAAACCCCTACTGTATTAGACCACACTCAGTTGATTTATTAGCTCAACAGCATTAATTGACGACACAGCAGGGGTTGGTGCAGGTCAATCATGGTCAGCCAGGGCTGATGGTCTTGTTGAGTGCCTGGGACAGGGTCAGTCTGGACTGGGGCCAGAAGAGGATTCTCTGGCCCTTGTTCTGTCCAACCGGTGTATAGTCATGTGGAGAAAGTAAACAGTCACAGAAGTTAGGAGGAACAACGTGACCTGATTTCAGGCCTGGCTACTCTCTCTCTGTCACTCTGTCTGTCTGTCTGTCTCTGCCTGTGTCTCTCTCTCTCTCTCTCTCTCTCTCTCTCTCTCTCTCTGTCCTTCACTTTTTCCAAATCTCCCTACACTCCTTCCCGATGCGCCCTCGTTGGCAGAGTTGCAGCAGTTGCTGGCAGTTCTCTTGTGTGATTGAGGTATTTGCTGAATGTCTTGCAGTGGAATTGCTAAAGCTAGCTGGAGGCTATTGGAGTAGCTGGGGGCGGCTAACAGCTGCTAACTGCTACTGCTAAACTGTCACTCCCCTTGGGAATTCCTGGCCTGCTGGTTGAGTACTTGCCAAAACGCTCATGGGGGTAGTGACAACCCGATTTCACACATGCAGTTATGCTCCTGCCTTCCAACCCCATCCACAAAATGTAAAAAATGCAATTTTTGGGTTAGTTGAGGTCCAATAACTGGGATTGTGCTGCTTTGAAATACAGCATTGTTAAAGCTGAGAGGTAAGCCACTGGGATCAGAACCTGATCTGCTTTGTGTTTGTGCGTGTGGGGCAGCCGAGCACAGCTCAGCACGTTTCTTAGCCATGGGGGGGTTTGGAGAGGGGGGAGGGCTAAAAAACAACAAAAGGGTTGACGGAAAGTACGGCGTACGCATCGGCAGCCATGACACCTTTACGCTTCCGTTCAATCTGAAAGAATGACAGTCCGGCACTCGCGGCACCAAGCCTCCGCCCCCCTCGAGTTCCGAGGCGCGACGTTGCAGAGTCCAAAGGAAAACGCGCGCGCACCGCTATCCGTGTCCACCGCCATGTCGGTTCCGGGACACTGAGACGAGATAGGCCGGGCGCTCCTGGAGCCTAAACCGCGAGGCCTCGTTTCCTCTGCCGCCGGGGCCGTTCTTCCCTTTTGTTTTGCCGCCGTGCGAGACGAGTAACTCCTCGGCTCCCAGCAGGTGTTTGAAGTCGGATCTCTGGCCTCTGAGGTGTCTGACTTTCCTTGCATCTGGAGACGGGGAAGGGGAGGGCTTTCTTATCCTAATCTCTGGCTTGATACTCCGCTGACTAACTCCTTTCCCCTTTGTTGTTGTACAATGGGCTTGGCACGACGACAATAAGCTTCAAAGGCTGAAATGTATTCACGCACATAAATGGCAGATTGGCAAGGAGTACATAAACGGGGAGCTGCTTAATCTCTGAGCAGAGAGAGAGAAGGAACAAACCCTTTTGTATAAGGGTGTGTGTGTGTGTGTGCCTTTGCTGAAAGCGCTGCATTTCAAGGGCTTGCTACTGATGTGATGGCTGATTACAAAGTAAACCCTTATCCTTGGTGCTTTTAAGACCTTACTAAGATGGATATTGTTCAGCGCGACTGCCAACACTGAAGACTGAGGGCTTACCTACTGACTGACTGTAATTGGCTGTGGTCTTTGACATCCACTTTTGTGTGTAACAGACAATTACAAAGACCAGGTGTCGTCTATGTTTATTTGTGAAGACGACTTTCATCTCCTCACAGTACAAGCACTTCATCCATGGCCAATGCAGCCATTTTATTTAACACAAACATCTAAACAATATTAAACCCAGGGACTAAAACATTGCACACAAACACACGTGCACACACACGTGCACACACGCACATCCGAGGTAAGCACACATGCAAAAAAAAGCACAAAAACACATATTCGCCCACCCTGCCTTCCAAGCCGTACTACATTAACCTAATGGATTACCGGGGTTATGTTGGTATGACCTAAATAAGCAATGCTGTGGAACAGCGTTACTCTGTGTGTGTGTGTGTGTGTGTGTGAGCGAGCGAGCGAAAGACAGGGAGTAATGAAACACGAGGGGAGAGCACAGAGGAAGGCCAGATGGCCGTGGAAAGTGGCCATGCCTACAGAGTGCGTGCAACACATGTATTCCTGCCATCGTGTGTGTGTGTGTGTGTCGGCGTGTGCCTGCGTGTGCGCGCGCGCGCGTGTAAGCGTCGGCACAGGTGGATCACCGTAGAAGAGGACGAGAGCCACGTCAGTCTTCTTGTCTCTGCCACGATGGGTGATGCCCGGGCGCGCGCGTTGACGTTAGCGACGCGAGCTACAGGAGCGACGTGTCCGAACGATGACGTGGCCCGCAGCTTTCAGCTGACCGACCCCCTGTTTCCTCAGAGAGGCTGGAGCCCCCCACCCTCACCCCCCCCCCCAGTGTGATGGGGTGAGGGTGGGGGGTGGGGGGGGGGCTCCAAGCCAGCCAGAGTGTTTCGAGTCCCTGGGCAACATCAGGACCAATCTCACCCCGCTGCCCCCCTCTATCACCTACCTCCGCCAGGGACATCCATCTCGATTTTCTGCCGAGTGCCAAAACAGGGAGGGGGATGGAGGGATGAGATGAGAGGGAGGCGTGGAGGGTGAAGGAGTGCTCCGATAAAGAGGATAAGAGGGGGAGTGGACGGGTAGAATCCGAGGAAGGGATCTGGGGAGCGCAGCCGGGAGCGCAGCCGGGGGAAGTGAAACTTCATCTTTATCTAATTACGGCCATTTCAGGGAGGCAGATAGTGAGAAGGTTTCGGGAAGATAGCGGGGTACTAGGCTCTGCCCTTGATTCACTCAGCTCGCACGCGCGCGCGCGCACACCCGTGCGCACTCTCCATCTTACACACAAACACACACGTAGACACACTCGTGCTCTGTGCGTAAACACACACACACATGCAGGGGCCAGGGCCGAGTGCCATAACAGGCCGATGAAATATATTCAGATTAGAAAGGTGTCGCATTACGTTCGGGCCCGATGATAAATACGGCGGTTAGCACTGCCATTAATCTCCCGACGCCGCCCGCCTCAGGACGTGGCGAGCCAGCCAGGACGCTGGCGAGGCTCGGCTGCTCCCAGGCCGGCGCAGCGGAGGAGGGTGCGGTGGCATCGGGGTCGCCGGACCTACCCGGCGATACGCCGATGCCATCTCGGTCTCCGCGCGCCGATTGGACGAGGGGGTTGGAGGTGGCGGGGGTAGCGTGTCTGGCTGTGTAAGGCCGCTGATAGGGACGTCTGGTCGTGTTTGGGTTTTTGGCGCTTGTGTGTTTGTGTGTGTGAGATCTACTCGCTGCTCCTTCCTCCCCCCGTCCCTCCTCTCCCCCCCTCCCCCTCTCTCTCTCTCCATCCCTCTCTCTCTCCGTCCCTCTCTCTCTCTCTCCATCCCTCTCTCTTTCTCTCTCTCTACATCCCTCTTTCTCTCTCCATCCCTCTCTCTATCTCCATCCATCTCTCTCTCTCCATCCATCTCTCTCTCTCTCTCCATACCTCTCTCTTTCACCATCCCTCTCTCTCTCCATCCATCCATCTATCTCACTCTCCGTCCCTCTCTCTCCAGTGGGGTTTTCCTGACACATTACCCCTGACTGGCAGACTCTAAAGTGGGACATTGTATAGCTAATGAATGCCGGCCATAAAACATGGACGCCCTGAGAACACCACACACACTGACACACACTGACACACACACACACACACTCTACTGGTGTAAGCAGCACATCCCTTGAGCAAACAGCAGCCGTGGTGTGCTCCCCTCGGGGCGCGTCACATGGACAGCTCGGACAGCGGAGCGCCCCCGCAGCACAAACACGGCGCAGGAAGACAGGTCAGAGGTCAGGAGCTGAGGACATTAGCTGTGATAAATAGGTGGCAGAACGGTAGCGGTGTTTATATTTCAGATGCTCCGACACCCACCCCCACACACACACACCTCCCACACACCCACCCCACACACACACCTCCCACACACTCCGCATCCCCTCTCCGTGCGTTTGAAGGAGTGTGTATGTGTGTGTCGGACTGGCTTCTGGGATCAGAGGGGATCCCACTTCTTGTGGATTCTGTCTGACAGAGGGAGGGGGGTCGAGGGGAGGGAAGGAAGGTGGAGGTCATCTGCTTTCCTTTGCTCGTGTAAGCTGCCACCTTTTTCAAAGCAGATTCCAACTCCCACATCTATCTTGTTTTTACGTTTATCCTGGGGCCCTTTGCTTAGAGTATTATTTTATCTATACTAACAGTAATGGGTTCTGATAGAAAACTGAGAGCCAAGACAGATCAGGTGACTACACTTTCACCCACCACTAACCACGCGTTTCTCTGTACTGTGCTGGCTGGCTGGAAGATAAGGATAAGTAGTCAACAAAGTGTCTATGCGTCATATAAAAGACCTGCGCTAAATAAGTGTTTGTGCGTACTGTACATAGCCTTATGTAAAAACGGCTAAGTCGTAAATGTATTGCCTGGACTGCTTGTGTTAAGTGCTGCTGCAGGATTAGCACTTTAAGACCAACTGATGTACTGTATGTTTGGTATAATCTCAATCCACTCATCCACCGATCACATAGTTGTCAAAAGCAGCGATAATAACGCTATTGAGAGTGACATCGATCTAACAGGCGAACAAAGCCCCTCGAACATAAAAAATATTTCGGCTTTTCAGCTTTATTAGTGACAGTATGAGAGAGACAGGAAAGGCGGGAGAGAGAGAGAGGGTGGTGGGGGCGTGCCCGGGCGCCCAGGCTGGAATCGAACCTGAACTACGGTGGTATGCGTATTTACCGTGCAAGCTGCCAGGATGCCCCAAACAGTACTCGATACTGTTTATCTGTGGTGAAATAACTGCTGACTTATTGGCAACAGTGGTTATACGCCGTCCCAATACACAGTGGGCCAGTTTACTGTCACCTAAGACAGCCCATGCCTCTTGCGCACTTGTTGAATATTCAGATTCCGGAAATTAGTCAAACTCACCCTTGACCTACTAAAACAACACTCTGAGGTGTGTGTGTTTTAGGAGACAAGGCCCGTCGGGTTGAGAGAGTGCAAACAGGGGAACAGAGTGAGCTGAGATAGACCAGTATAAACTCTTCTATTTCAGTGTGATTAGCTCCAAGCGGGGTTGTAAACTGTGCAGTGGCCCTGTGAAACGGCTTAGTTCACAAGGTGCTTGTAAAACGAGGGGGATGAAAACTCATTGCATATTGGCCTTCTCGATACAACACACACACACACACACAACCACACACACACACACACACACACACACGAGTGACGACGGATGAGTGCACGCAATAAAAACATATACAAAAAAAAAAACATACACCACTTTTTCTCGTGTGTTTTCACATTTACTGAATTTCTCAGTCCCCCCACCAATTGCATTGTGCTCCATAAAACACAGACAAGCAGGTCAGGGGGCACTTTAACGGTGACTCCATGCATAAATAGACTTGTTTTACTGCAGCAAACAAAGTGATGTGACCTGGAAAGGTCGTGTTTTACACTGGATAATGACTGTTTTCCAGTCAGCCCCTCCACATGCGCTCTGATTACTCGTCTGGGCTACAGGGTGTCTTGGTCGAGCACTCGCTAATGAACATCATATTGGTCCTGTGTTTATGAGCACAAAGCCACGAGAAAACGTCTAGTTGGGAAAAAGTCCCATCTACCTTATTATACGGGAACTCTAGGTACAGCCTTGAGTACCCATCCCTCTGGAACTTTCTAATATTGAAGCAGATTGGTGCTAGTTGAGATTGGGTACCGATGTTGATGTGCTGCTGTCTGTTAGACAGGGGAACAGAGTGAGGTAGACAGACCTCCGACCAGGATCTGAGATTCTCCGACGGTGCATTAGCTAAAGCACAATCCTCTGGCGCACAGCTGGACTGTCATCTGACCTGGTTTATTAATCCCCATCAATATGGTAGAGAACAAAGTCCTAGTGTTAGACACAGGTTGTATGAAGAAAATGCCTATTGAAATATTGGAATTTAAATGAATAATCTATAGCCTTGGACTTTGAAAAAAAGTATAACATTGACAATGATTGTCAAGAAAGAATAAAAGAAATGGACAAAAATCGAATAAACCTTCCATACACTTTGAGTGTGAAAAATAAAGTATCTCGTAGTTTTATTAAGAAATCTGTGTGTGAGAGGAGAGACGTTTGAACAAATGTCCTTGGACTTTCATATTTTATGTGCTTTCATAATCCACACTCTACAGAACTGGCTCCCAGTTAACTTAATCACTGTGACGCCCATTCTCATAAATATGCAAATATCTAACAAAGACATCCACAGTGCTTTGGAGGGGGGCAAAGACATTGAAGGGGAACACAATCTCCCTCAAAGAGCACATACTTGGGCACCAAAGTCAAAACTGTCACCATATAACCAGCTCGTGCGGGCCAGCTCTCCAATAATGTGTTGTCGGGGGTCGCCATGGCAACATGCATGGCAAATAAGCGGCACGCTCAGTTGTCTCGGCCAATCAAATCATCCCGAAATGGGAACGCTCCACGCCGCCCTCATCAATGGCACTTCTTTCGAGTGGTTTTATTTCCTGCTGTGGTTTAAGGAGACGAGGAAGACCAATAAAGCGTTGAGAAAAAAACGACCCCAAAAAATCCTCTGTTCATTTAATTTTTTATACTACCCCCCAACCCCCAAATTTCAAATAAAAAAAAGAGCGATTGAATGGCACAATGGATGGCTGCATCATAATGGCTGGGAATGTCGTTCTTACCCCTGTCTGTGTTCCCCTCCAGACCGCTGCGTCTCTAGTAAAGCAGGGCTCCTCAGACTGGGAGACGACGTCGGTTTGGGAGTCGATGGGGTGAAAAGGGAGTGGGAGTTGGGGGTGGGGTGTGTGTGTGTGAGTGTGTAGGGGGGGGTGGGGGGTGGGGAGGCAATTGGTGGGGTTATTAAAGGCATTACACTGCCGGCTAGCGCCTCAACCTGACCGCACATTCCGATAGCACGCTGGGAGAGAAACGTTAAGAGAGGGGGACCAGGGGGAGATTTGGAGGTCTTTTATGTATGTGTGTGTGTGTGCGGGGGGGGGGGGGATCTCCTACAGAGATCACTGCCTCAAAGTGAACTCCCTCCACATTGAGTTGGAAGATCTCTCTGTCTTTGCTGAGTTGTAGTCCGTGCCAAGTTGAGAAGTCAGCCGTGTGTGTGTGTGTGTGTGTGTGTGTGTGTGTGCGCGCGCGTGTGCTGATCTTAATCTCCGGCAGCGAGGCTGGGACAACGTCTGGGTGCTAACAGCTGGGATATCTACACCCCCTCCCCCCCCCACCTCCATCCACGCTGACCCCGCGCTGCTCCTCCCCCTCTCTCTAACTCCCTGTCTCTCTCCCTCCATCTCGGTGCCCTATCAGGTTGGCCTGCTGATGGCTAATAAAAGAAGCAGCCCTCGACTGTCGGCCGCTGGGCTCCTGTGATCCGTCTCCCTGAGCGGCTGTTGTGGGGCGCTCGCACTGTGAGAGGAATAGTAAAACGTACGGAAATAGAACTGAGAGAGAGAGATAGATAGAGTGAAAGAGAGATAAAAGAGAGAGAGAGAGGGATAGATAGAGTGAAAGAGAGATAAAAGAGAGAGATAGAGATAAAAGAGAGAGAGAGAGAGAGAGAGAGAGAGAGAGAGAGAGAGAGAGAGAGAGAGAGAGAGAGAGAGAGAGAGAGAGAGAGAGAGAGAGAGAGAGAGAGAGAGAGAGAGAGAGAGAGAGAGAGAGAGAAAATTGTCTCAGTCACAACCAACGGAAAGAGCCAGAAGGAAGTGGCCCTAGTTTCTGTCCTTTTCTGGGCTTCCCCAGGAGTTAATCAGCTAATCGATAGAGTCTCTCATAAAGAGCTCCACTGGGATCTGTTACCCAGGGATAAAGACTAGGGGAAGCATCTTAGTCTCTCACGCTGAGGCTCATAACAAACTACTTGTAAAAAAGTTACAGCGAGAATATGGATTTATCAAGACAAAGGGATACCTTTTTTTATGCCATCGACGTTTGGTACAGCACTTAAGATGCACTTACGAGTGGTCTCACAGTTTCATCCAATTTCAAGCACTCGTTGGGTTTCGTCCAATCGCAGGCCAGAGAAGACCACCAGAGCAGACCAGCTGACCCGCCTGCTTCTACCCCTCCAGACTTCAGAAAGGGAAAGGGCAAAGGACTCTGGGACTCATTCCCAGGCCTGACCCCACGAGGACTCCCAAAATTCCTCGGGTCCATAGGGACATCTTTGATGCGTCTCCTGAAGTAGCGTCTGGGGCCTGGATTGGTCGAGGCCCCCCCGGAGCCCCTCCCCCTCAGCATTCCAGTGTCGGGAGACGTGAGAGTCGGACCATTCCGACCGCGTCCGAAATAACGACTCCAGACTGGGCCGGAGGGGATGTGGTGTGTGATGTGGCGATGACCTGGAGCACCGAATATTTAAATAGCCAGCCGTGTGACCCTCAAACCCCAACCCCCCCCCCCCCCACACACACACACACACACTCAAACTGAGGGGTGAGGAAGAATGAGGGAGGTGTGTGTGTGTGGGGGAGAGAGGGTTGTGAAGGACAACTCCAGATGCTCCCAGCTGGCTATAGCCCAGCAAGACTAATACACTCCAGCCTGCCTCATTAGGACACACACACACACACACACACACCAACCTCCGTTTCGCAAACATCCTGCTGTTAGGATGGTTTTATAGTAGGAAGAACACCCCCCCCCCCCCACCCCCTGTGTTTTCTACAGGAGGCACACACAGGCAGCTAAACAAACAAGCCATGTCTTAATTACTCCACGAGGGAGGGCCAGAGGTTAGAGACAGTGTTGCAGAAGCACATCATAAGGAAACCATGGCCTGGATTGTTCCTAGAGAGGGATTCAGACTTCTCTGTCTGGGTGGGGCACTTTCCTGATGGCTGCTAACATGAGGGATGCTACGCCTGGTGGGGAAGATCTTGTTCCAGCCTGGATGCGGATATCTCAGCTGCTGAATCCTCCCCAGCACACACACACAGGGTGTTTGTGGTGACTGACAGACTACGAGCGTAAAGTCATTAGCTTTTAGATTGGAAGTGTCTGGTAAATATGAGCCTCACTCAATTAGCGCTCCAGCTCGCCTGCGGCATGGAAAACTGACCCGCAAAACCACTGACAGTACTGAGAGCTGTCATGACAGTGCTGAGGACTGCTGTGTGTGTGTGTTTCCATACACTCCTGAACAGACCAGCTCGTGTTTCTTGGTTAATATCCATTTCTGGCTAAAACTGTCAACCACTGGAGTACGCTGAGGCAATTTGAGCCTTGCACAGCAGATACAATATCTTGACGCGATACAGACACTTCTGAAAATGTAGGTGCCCCGGGAGAGTGTACAAATACAAGGAATCCAGTCCAGTCCAGTCGGACCACAGAGCAAGGTCTAACAGGAAAACAACTACGCCTGAATAAGCCAAACAGCAGACAGAAGCCAGATGAAGAGGGGGGGAGACAACATGCTCACTCCCAAGGTCACGATTCCTGGACTCCGCTACAGACAGGATGGGGGGGGGGAGAGAGACCGCGTCGACAGATGTCAGTAGTGATAAGTGCCAGAGCTGACAAGCTCCAGCTTGTCTATCAGTTACCCCCTCTCCCCCCCCATCCCCCCAGACTCCCGGGTGCCAAGACAACAGCCACGTCTCCCCCCATTCTATAGTCATTGACAAACTGAGAAACCATTTATTTCAGAAGCTGGCGCCGCTGCACGGTAAAATGATTTGGCAGGGAGAACTTTCCCTACTTCCAAAAGAAATGAAGAAACCGTAGCAGATCGATATGGTGAGAATTATTGAGCTGCCATGCTCTATTTGAGTGTGCCGCTTGGCCTAACTGTATATTGCACCTGCCTAATAATCTGCTGTGGTCTCACCTGGTTTAATATGAGTGGCTAAACATTCCAATAGGCAAAGCGTTCTGATGCACTCGTAGATAGAAAACAAAAGGTCACTTTTAGGAGTGCACTGACACATTCCAAGATGGTAACGTTGTGTTAAACGTATTCGATGGATACAGAGAAGAAAAAAAACTTCAGGCAAACAGAATGGCCACATTCAACCCGGACTCCTTGGGCCGTTGAGCGTGCCCTGAGAGAGGGGATTGCGTCGTAAACATCCGGAGCCCTTGAGCAGTGCCCCAGTCAATGGAGTTTGCGTTTTGTGAACGTGCCCACTGGCAGCGCCATGCTGAGACAGCCACCCACATCACTCCCTAAACTGAGCAGGCCTGAATGAAATGATGGGCGGCAGATTGAAAGCTGGCCAGGCGGGGGCCAATGCCGCTGACCTCTAAAGCGGAGGCTTGGCGTCGCCATCTTCCCCAGCGCTTGTTTGTCCCTCGTGGCTCCCCGGAGCGCCTGGAAACAGCAGGCACAGTGCAAAGTGGAGCCAATCGAAATAAGGATCTGCGCAACGAGACGTTTTGACCGACGGGCAAACGAGCACTTGTGTGTGTCCCCGTTTGACAGGAGTGCAACCTGGGCTCTCAGGGTGGAAGGCAGGCCGCAGACACAGAGGAGGGAACGGAACGCACGGTGAAAAGGTTGATGTGGACTCTGCAGGTCCATTTAGGTCGAGAGAAAATTGGACTTTCCGAAAATAGAACGAAGCTCTCTCTCTCTCTCTCTCTCTCTCTCTCTCTCTCTCTCTCTCTCTCTCTCTCTCTCTCTCTATGTCCCTCTCTCTCTCTCTCAGCTGGGCCATGCAGTCGTTTCCCCACTTTCCCTCTCGTGCTCCATCATGCCCTTTCTTCGCTCTCACTTCGATGGAAATGGGTCAGACCCGTCTCTGTCTGTGTGTGTGTGTGTGGCAGCGCTGGATCGCTCCCCCTGTTGACCCTGCCAGAAATGGCCAACTCACGACCCTTTCCCTGGGGGTCGCCTGGGGCTGAGAAAGGAGGATAGAGGGGTACTGATCATCCAGAAGCTCATTCAGGTGTCTGCCTGACTTGGAGCACCTCGAGTGCAAACTAAACAACATGCGGACATCCAAACCGCAGATAAAGCTGTCCGCTTGTCTCGGCTGGCAGTCACTCAGAGCAGCCTTTTACTGACCAGTGAGCAGAGTTGTGCTGTGCCTTTATGGTCAAGCAGCAGAAAAAGAGAAGGAGATTAGAATATCAATGATACCACTGATGGTCTTCAAAGAACGCTGTGAAACACAAATTTAAACCCAAATTGCGAAAAGTGACATTAATTAATTAACAAAGTTAACTCTGTCTACCATATTTCTCCTTCACAGTTGGGGGACCGTCGAGGCCCTGGCAGTGGTCCAAGGCGTTGGGACGCCGGCCATGCGATGGCAGAATAAGCGTTTGTGTCCTGATGTCATATATCTGGTGTCTGCTCGTTTTGCGTCAAGCATCTGTTGCGCCTGATGTTCGCTGGCAGCCGCCCATTTCTGCTTCTCCGCAATCCCCCCCCCCCTGATCAGCTGGTGACAGGGTCAGTGTCAGCGTGCCGGCTAGCGCATGCCTCCTGAACAGCTTCGCAAGCGACACCCCGAATGCACATTGGTGGGCGCTGGCATATGCTCTATGTGAATAGGCCTCCTTTACGCAGTGTCAATACTACATTGAACCCATTTTGCCGTCCGAAAGCATAACACCTGGGCGCTGGGGACACCTGCAAACCTTTCTACATATGCAGCTCGTCCTGCCGTCTGCCATTTTGTGATTTGGCACGGGAGGGTTGGGATGGGGAGGGAAAGCCGTGAGGGAGCGTGCGTCCTCACCTCCGTGCCGGCGCGGTTAATCGAAAATGACGGTGGGCAATTCATTGAACGTGCCGAAGCAGGAGATGGGAATTTTGATGTGCGTGTTCCATCATGGCACCCGCCGGACGCGGCGGCGCCGCGATCTCGGCGGTGCGTGACTCGACTCGGAGAGCTCCCTAGTCAGACAGACGGATCAACTGTCCGCGTGCACCGGCAGCCGCTTGTCAAGAACAAAGGACGGAAGGAGAGAGGGAGAGCGAGAGAGAGAGAGAGAGCGAGAGCGAGAGCGAGAGCGAGAGCGAGAGCGAGAGCGAGAGAGAGAGAGAGAGAGAGAGAGAGAGAGAGAGAGAGAGAGAGAGAGAGAGAGAGAGAGAGAGAGCACACACATGGGAGACCTGGAGGGGGATATGATTCATTCGGAGCTCTATGCACACCAAGTGCACCAGCGTGGCGACAGCAGAGAGACCGGGAGCCAGTCAATATCCTCCTTCGGCCAAACCCCCCCCACCCTCCTCCTCCCACCACCCCACCACCCCCCATCCTCCTCACTCCCCCTCCCACCACCATCCATTTTTCCACGGCTCCAACTGCCTAACCCCCCGATGCTGTCGAACCAGAAGCGGATGTGTGGGTGGAGGGTGGGTGGGTGGGGGGGGGGGGGGGTATTGTGAATCGATGGCAACGGCCCACAGCAGCCTTCCGAAGGGCTGGCCGAGCTCCCAGCAGCGCTGGGTCAACAGCACACCAGGAGAAGCCCCCTTCTGCGCTGCTGTCCAACTAGAAGGGATATTTGACAGCGTGGCAATTCACAAGACACGGTTTGAACTGACAGCGGTGAAGTCGATGCCGGCCCGGAACACAGACATAGCTTTTTTTCCTCTTTTTTTTCTCTCACTCAAACAAGTTTGGCTTTTCTCACCCGCTCTGTATCGAGCCGTGTCAAAGCAGACGAGTGCACGTTAAAGTGTCCCAAATGTAACTCTGTGCGCGAGATCATGTCCCCGTAGTGCAAAGAACTGAACTGCAAAGAGAGCTCAGATCTCTCCCGAGCCCATCCGCTGCACACGGAAGACACGGACCCGCGCGCGTACAGTGCGACCTCCTCTTTCACACGCCCCCCAGATGGAGACGTCCTCACCGTGGAGACGACACTGTGGACACGTCACCGTGGAGACGTCGCCACATCCAGCTCCTGAGCGACTGTTCTAAAGATTTTATTGAAGCGCCCAGCACAGCTTGCCTTATTTCGGCTTGGCTTGATGAGAGTCGTTTAAAAATAATAGGCCCCCGTTGAAGGGAGGCATCTGCGCCCCCCCCCCCTCCTTCCACTCCCCACAGCCCCTCCTTCCCCCCCCCCCCCCCCCCCCCAACACCCCCCGAAATGAGCCAACCCATTTCCAAAGATAATCACTGCTCCACTGTGTTTTTGCACGGAGATGCAGGAGATTTTCTCCGCCGGATTTAATGAAGTCAGAAATTAACTCGGGGTGGGCAAACAGGGCCTGTGGCAGCCCGACGTGTCGTCAGCGTTTGTTTGTCGGTCGTAAAAGAGGAAGATAAACAGGGAACAGGACTTTAAAAGTGCAATGTTGGTTTATGTCATCACCATTAAGGGCAATAGAGTTGGTCTACAGTAAATCCATTGAAAGGTGTGTTAGCTAGAGCTTGAGAAGAGAGAGAGACAGAGAGAGAGAGAGAGAGAGAGAGAGAGAGAGAGAGAGAGAGAGAGAGAGAGAGAGAGAGAGAGAGAGAGAGAGAGAGAGAGAGAGAGAGAGAGAGAGAGAGAGAGAGAGAGAGAGAGAGAGAGAGAGAGAGAGAGGGAGGGGGGGGGAGAGAGAGCGATAAGGGGGGGAGGGGAGGGAGAGAGAAAGAGAGAGGGGGGAGAGAGATGGGGGATGGGAGAGAGAAATGGGGGGGGAGAGGAAGGATTTATAGAGATATAGAGAGAGCGAGAGGCATACAGAGATAGAGAGGGAACGAGAGAGGCAGTTCCCCCTGCTTCTGAGAGACACCATTCGTCCCCTCTTTCACAGGCTCGACACATCAGCTCTCAGAGTGAGCTTCACCCAGTCCCAGAGGTGGGCCCCGGCCCTGGGTCTCAATCACCCTCACAGCCCAACCCCGGGCCAGTATGAGCGCTTGAAGCCAGCGCGTTGGCGAGAAAGAAACTCCAAAAGCCTTTCAAACACTCCTCCAAAGGCACAACAAGCATGAACATCCTAAGGAATCCTGGGTAATGAAGTCCACTGGGACGGGCAGAGAGACAATTAGACGAGCCGTGGCAAGACGAGGGGGGGGGGGGGGGTCATCGACAGGGGAGGGAGAGGGGAGCGTCAATGTCGTCAGCCACGGCATCGTCACGTGGCGATGTGAAGAGGCTGCCATGGCGAGGGGTGAATGCAGAGCGATAGGGGGGATTGAGGGACGGAGGGGGGCCGCTAAGGGAGGAGTGAAACCCCTTTTAAGTCGTAGGGAATGAGAAAGGTCACCAGGCCTGACAGGAGTCTAATGTCCTGTTCATCACACTCTGTCCCGCCAACCGGCTTGTCTTTAAGAAACGCTCTGCCCTTTTGTTGCTGTAAAGGTTGCTGTTGTAGCACTGTAGGCACTGGAATCACAGTTTATTTATACAGTGTTATGCTTTAGCAGCGTGGAAAAGGGTAGCAAAGTTTCACATCATCTGCATTTGTATAGTCAGGCTTTTACGTGCAAACCCCCCGAAATAGTTTGAAAAAACCTCCATGAACTTTCACTAAAAGGCACAGTCGTAATCCCCTCACACATATGGAAAGCTTGACATTTTCATATTCCCAGTTTCGTTGATCACCTACGGCAAGTAATACAGCCTGACACCAACACTGGTGTTCCAGAGCATTCACCCTTAAGGGTGGGAACTGATATAGGTGAGTCAGCCATTTTAGATGGCGTCTGAGTCCTGGGTTTACCAAGTGAGTCTGCTCCTATCTTCCCAGGCAGGGCCAATGATTATTTTTAAGACGGCGGAGCAAACTGGAATTCTTCTGTCACAGAGTTGGACTTTCCTCTCTGTATGATGGATAGTTTGTCTCTAACACCACACACACACACACAAACACACACACCTGCCCCCTTCGCCTCCACCCAGCCCCCCTTCACCCTCATCCGTCTCGTTCCCCTCTTCCTGTCAGGGGTGTCTATCTTTAAGTGGGTGTCTCTCTTTCCTTCCCTCTCTTCTCCACTTTCCTGACTCTGTGGCTGCCGAACTGTCCATCTCTATCTTCATTCAGATATGTTTATCTCGTTCTCTCTCTCCCTGGCTCTCTCCACCTCCCTCCCCATGTCACTCTCTGACTGTGGGGTGAGAGACGACAGTACTTCATGCTGTCCATTGGTGAGAAAAAGTGCGCGCACACACACGCACGCACACACTTGCGTTTAATCCCTAATTTGATAACCTACGAGTTTGTGGGATCATCGCTTGATTGCTGTATTCATCGTCACGCCACCAATCCTCCTACTGGACAAACAAACACACACACACTGCTGCAGTCAGTGTACCAATGGGTGGGACATAATTCCTAAATATAGCTACTGCATTTTGGGATCAGCTAGTCATTATTAATCAATGGCCGACACTTGCGTGTAATCTACGACAGGATCCACAGGGTCATATGTCCCCTAACGCACAGATCAATGTTGTGTTAACCTTTCACAGGTTGGAAAAGGAAGAAGGCCCTACCCAGGCATTCCAACACACACACACACAGACACACAGACACACAGACACAGCTAGAGAGTGTCCAGTTTCAGTGGCTTTGGAACGTACTTGGAATGTTTCTCCCGGCGGGACAGCCTGCTGAGCACATGTGAGGACCGGGCTGAGACAGGTAGGGGATTAGCTGCTGGGGTATTGAGTTGCATTCCAGTTCACCTGGTATGTGTGACCTTGGATTCTCTCTGGCATCAGAGACTTCTCTCTCATGGAGATGTGCAGTCAGAGCACTAAGTGTGTTTAAGCATCTTCAATGCTTCGCATTTTGGGAGGCTCTTGGCTCAAAAGGAAATCAAAGGCCTGCCGCTATGTAGTCAGCCCTGCTAGCATTGTTAGCATTGTTAGCATAGTTAGCGTAGCCCCCGTTCCTCTGCGGCACTCGCGGGCCCCTGTAGTGGCTGCTCAGTGATGCGTGCTAGGTGTTTTCACGAGGCAAACTGCTGACTCAAGTCCTTTGATGACTCAGTTCCTGTTGACGGGCGACGTTCGGTCACTGAATCACAACATCTGGCTGCTGACATCAAATGTTCCTCTTCCAGCCAAATGAAAATAATGAGGTCGACTTATCAGTGCTGCTGTGTCTATCGCTGCTTTCAGAAATAGCACCCTGACCTCAATGGAAGGATAGATGTGCAGTTTTATATCTTGGAGCTATTTGTGCCGTCTTAATGCTTTTTGCCCGGACTACATTTAAACAGTAACCTGATCCATCATGTGCCTTGGGCTAAACTGGATTCTAACTATCTATATCATCTCTGGGAGAAATTTCTCATGCTGGGATCCAGACTGGGTTTATAGCCATGCGGGCTAATGGGAGAGGATGGAAGCTGGTTAGCTGTTATGGGTTCTTCTCAGCGGGGCTGGATTGACTGTGCTGAGTAGAAGCCAGCACCCCCACCCTGTTATTAATGATGGCAGGGATGAGGGGGTGTGGGTAACTATATGGGCCGGGCAAAATAACTTACGGGCCTTTCGGAAATCCTCTTAGCACATTAATATGTTTGCCGACGGTACCAGGATTCATAGGCAGGACTATATATAAACGAGAGGGTCATCGCGATCGTGTTTTTTTTTTCTTCTGTCTGACTAAATATAAACAAGGCCCCGTCGACCGTGTGCTTGCAGTCTCGCCTCGCATGATGCAACTCCCCGAAAAGCGGCTGAAACACTTCTTGAAATATACATGAAAAGGAATG
Source organism: Osmerus eperlanus (assembly GCF_963692335.1). Classification (NCBI taxonomy): domain Eukaryota; kingdom Metazoa; phylum Chordata; class Actinopteri; order Osmeriformes; family Osmeridae; genus Osmerus; species Osmerus eperlanus. The sequence continues at coordinate 6,372,000 of NC_085040.1, forward strand.
TACATGCTCGTCAGGGCCCGGATAACTTTGAAGACTGCACACCCGACCACCACCTGTCAACGGGAGACACTCGGATTCAGCCCAACGCTGGCACCCGGCCACCATGAGGCGAGGCGGAGATGATGTCCAGTAAAACAACGTCTAAAATAAACTCAGACTTTTTTCGCGCTGAGCTAAGAGCATATGTTCATGTGACAAGATGCCATCTCGCTATGCCATCTCGATATGCCAGCTAAAATCTCCTCGTGATCCAAGAACATCTAGTCAATCAAGTGCCTGTACGATTCTCCACAATATCTCAAAGGGAGTCTTGATAATCCACACATCTCTGACACAACTACTCTTTCCTGAAGTAGAACGTTCCAGAACCTCCTGCCGCCCCGAACACCTACCTGCTCACCCACACACCTGCCTAACACCTACCCCACCCCTCCCCTTCCTCCGTAAAGAGAATATACTGGGTCTCTCACGGTACAATTCATCTTGTAATCCGCCGTAAAGCTGCTAAGCTTCCCTTGGTCTAAATGAATGGAGAGTCACAGAGAGCAGATTGAGACTTGGTGCCCTGGGTCCATCAGACACTGTAGCGCTGAGGCGAGACTGGGTGGGTGGATTGGAGGATGGAAGGAGTATTCCTTGTTTTTGTGATGTGTGTGTGTGTGTGTGGGTGGGGGTGGGTGGAGGGGAGTCCGTCTGGCTGCAGTCATATTGAGGGTGACTCGACTTGAGCCGATGTCCACTGCAGTGTTTCTGTCTGTTTTCACCCCTCGCTCTGCCTCCCATCTCTCTCTCTCTCTCTCTCTCTCTCTCACACTCTCCATCTCTCCCTCCCTCTCTTTCTCCGGCCGCCTCCAAATGGTAGTCATTACGCCGGACATGAAAAGTCGTTTTAGTTCCGCCTGGCTCCTTCAAAGCGGCCAGCTATAATTGCAGAATGAGCAGAGAGAAGGGGGAGGGGAGCGGTATGCAAGAACAGGATTCAAACGGATCCTCTTAACCCTGAAGTAGGATCATTTTCGATTCTCAAAAGGGGGAATCATAACGTCTTGATGAGGTCAGTCAGGCCAAAGCCTAAAGTGTGCTTTGATAAGGACCATGAAGTAAATAGCAGATGCTCCTACCAAGCACAGTCTATGCGGATGTCGAGTACGGTGAGAAGGCGAGCATGAATTTAGGGAGTGGGGTGGAGAGAGGGAGGGAGGGGAGAGATAAAAGGAGGAAGAGAGAGTCTGTGTGATGTGTTGGCCAAACAACACCATTTAGATCAGGGCTTTGGCTCGAGTGTCCAATTAGTTATGTGACGAATCCCAAAGTTGAGTATGTGTCACTTGAAAGACCGCTAGTGGGGATTTTCAAATGATGAAAATCCATCAGTGGCAAATGCGCTCGTCAGTCGCGAAATGACTGTGCTCCGAAGTCAGCGCACTTTTCAAATGGAATCCTCCCCTCCTGTAGGTAAGTCAACTGAAATGGACAGAAAATGATCAGGAACATTAAATCGTATTTTCTTCCCTTGTTCCTTATGCAAAGCCGGCCGTGTGCTTCTGCCTATTGCCTCCAAATGATGTGGAGTCCTTAAAAGCAATTAAAGAGATTATGAACTGAAAATAGCATTGGAAGACGACAAACTCTGGAGGCACCCGACACAGGGAGGGCCATCAGACTCGGCCCTAACTAGGCCCTTTCATCTATGATTTACTACAAAGATCCTTTTCTCTCTGTGTGTGCGTTCGTGCGTGTTTCTCAGTGAGCGACTAAAATCTCAGTCCAGATAGTTTACAGTCGTTCCGGGTCTCAAGTATAGGTTGCGCATGGGCCTGACAACGTCAGTCCTCACAGCAGTCTGCGACGCCCGTCTATCTGGCACACCAGCACCAGGCAGCGTAATTGCTCGCGGGAGAAAGGTGGGACTTTCAACCCGGGGGTTCCATTTCCAGCGCCTGCCCACAGGCCTTTATCACACCCCTCCGTTTCGAAATGGCTCGCGGGCAAAAACTACAGAGCACCTCAGAACAGAGTGTGGTTTCTTGCAGAGTCATTCCCTTTTGAGTGAGGTGTGTAGGGGGGGGGGTGGGGTGGGCATGGAGAGAGAGCGTATTTCTGTGCTAAATCGCTTTTTTTTCTCCCTTCTCACGCCTCAGAAACAAATTTTAAAACTGTCATACTTTAATTGAAATTCCATCACTTGTGCGGCTGCTATTGTGGTATAATTTGATAAAGCCGTGTGACATGAATGCAGCGAACTCTGCTGCTTTCCTTTCTTCAGCCGCTTTTATTTGCTCATTCGGTCCGTTATTTAAATGGACCCCTCAGTGGATTTAGTAATCTTCTCCCGGAAATAAATTAAAAATATTAGGAGGAACAATTCAAAACAAGGGCAATAAAGGAAACGCCGATTCACGTCTGGCTTCAACACGGAACGCAGAGGGAACAAGTCAAACTAACTAACGGTGACTGTTCTACATTGCTAACAAGTGGGTGACGGCTGTTATCGGGAGACAGCATTCTGTTGCCATGGGTGCACGCCTTAAATGGAGGTCAAGGGCGGAATTCCATTCCTTTGCCAGTGCCACTGACCCACATCCCCCACCAACCACATACACACACACACACACAACTGGCTACAGGCGTTTGGCATCCATCATATCTGCTGAAACCCAATCTGCCAGTGAAGGGCAGCTGCGCATGGAGTGGACTGCTGTCTTCCACCAATACAGACGTGCAGGGCCCTCCCCCTACAGGCTGGGGGTCTGCAGAGAGGCCTGGCCACGGCTGGAAGGAAGGAACCTTGCTCTGTCTGAGGTGGGGAATACAGTCAGCTAGCTCTGACTGTATGGGATAAGGGAAGTGGTGTGTGTGTGTGTGTGGAGAGGAGGCAACTGCTTAATGCAGGTCTCAGTGCTGTGAGAGCGAGAGAGCGAGAGAGTGAGGGCGAGAGCGAGAGAGACAGAGAGAGAGAGACAGAGAGAAAGAGAGACAGAGAGAGAGAGAAGGAGAGATTTGGCAATGCAAGCACCCCCCTGCCAGACAATATTTATGGATCGGCTCTTTGCCCTGACAGGGTGACGGACAGTAGAGGTGATCCTGCCTGGGCGTGAAAACAGCCTTCTTATCACCCCAGCCAAGTGCTTCCTTGACTATCAATACAAAAAGTGATGTGGTTCCCCTTTATTTTGTGAAGGGGCTGAGCCCTGAGGCGTTTTCCTTTTCTCTTCTTTTTTTTGGTCAGGCAACCACCCTCAAAGCTGGTCGGGTGGAGGCAAGGGTTTCTGGAAGGAACGCCTGAAGTCGAGCAAATAGCTGTGTGAACGGAGGGAAGAGCGAGCGTGGCAGGACGAGGCCGCGAGAGCCAAGGGTAAAGCCTTGATTACCTCATTACGCCGCGGGACTGCTCAGCGCTCTGCGAAATCAACCCGCTTTCTCATTTGTCACAACGCATCGAGTTGTGCTGTTAAGCAGGCCGATGCCCCGGCATGGACGCCACTCCCGACGCACACACGGGCCGCGTGCGCGTGGCACAGCACGACTGCACACGCCCCGCCTCGATAAGCCTTGCAGTCAATCCCTCGTCCCTATCTGACTGACTCACATACGCACACGTGGCGGTTGCTGCCCCCGCCATGTTTTGCGACGTGACCTCCAGCCCTTGGACTTTGTTGCCGCCAGCAGGGCAGTTCTGGGCCCCGCTGGCACAAGCGGGTTCGATTCCAGCCCGGGATGACAGGGCAGAGACAGCGGCAGGGGGATTGTTAGCAGACCTCGTTGGCACTCCGCTCCCAACGAGTCGGCGCCCGGTAATTGCGGCCCCCGTGTTTACGTGTCCGTTCCTGCCATGGAAGTGTTGACTTCTCCTTCAGCGCTCGTAAAAAAAAAAGGGAGCGGGGGCGGGGGGGAGGAGGTTGAGGGGCTGGCATAACAGAGGCGGTGCTCACACACACCTCTCAAAAGCACCTTCTCAAACACACCTCCCCCCTTTTCCAGTGAGTCATATCCGCTCAGACGACGGTGTAGTAGGATGAGTGGGGAGGGATTCTGGTTCTGGGTCAGCCAGGTGCTTCTGAGATAGACCAACACTTCAGGGTCCATCAGTCACTTCATATATGGCTATTCTGCAGTTAGATACTTAACTACAGCTGTTTCAAGATCAACCAGTGTTACTTGGCATTGGGACAGTGCTTTGGAATTGCGCAGGAAACAAGTGTCTTGACATGCAAACGTTGCATGCTGGGAAGTACGGCTGGATTTATTCATTAGAGGGAAGCTAAACGCGTGGAAAATGTACCTCCCAAGAGGGGAACACAATGTTGACTTTTCTTATTTTCCACCATGAAAATATCCCTGTGTCACACCTTTTAACAGGCACAGCTGGAAAAGCTGGATACAGTTTCAGACCAAGCCTGGGCCAAACAAGTGTAGAAAGGAAGACAAGCTCTATTGTTCTTACTTCCCACAATGTAAAAAATAAATAAAATAAACATTCAGCAAGCTCTTCTCAAGTCTTCACTGTTCATACAGAAATAGCGCACGGCAACTCATATACAGTAGACACCAAAATTGGTCGAAAACAGCTATCTGGACTGTTAAATTTCAGTCAGGATTATCAGTAGGCTATTCTAGATGAGCAACAACAATGAGATACAAAATAAATACATTATTCACTAACAGCTATAAATTGCTTCCAAGGCCTCAACAAGGACAACACGTCAAGGACAGGTTGAATATATATATTTTTTTAAAGGCAGCAGCAATGCTTCTCCAACTGTGTCTGCTGTCTCTCCTGTGTGTGTGTGTGTGTGTGTGTGTGTGTGTGTGTGTGTGTGTGTGTGTGTGTGTGTGTGTGTGTGTGTGTGTGTGTGTGTGTGTGTGTGTGTGTTTGCGTGCGTGTGTTTGCGTGTGTGTGTTTGCGTGTGTGTGTGTTTGGTGTGTGTGTGTGTGTGTGTGTGTGCACGCGGGCTTGTGTGTAGGTGGGTGAAAAGGGGGGCACTTAAACCTTCCAAGCACACAAACACATATTCATTTCGTCTCCTCTTTTGAGGGCTGCTGTCGCAACTGCAAAATTGGAAATCGAACGGGTAGCGACGGCACTAATTGTGCCGTGTCAAAATTGGGCAAGCGCTAATTGTTTGAGCCCGAGATTGTAAAGCATGTAAGACAGTACTGGTGCTTGGGTGAGCTCTCTGAAAGTGCTTACTGCCTATGTAGTGAAGACGGCTTAAATAAACACACACGCACACCCACTGCACTTCGGGGCCATTTTCAACACCTCAATACCCCGCCCTCCATCGATCATTTAAACTACCATAAAAGGCACATTCAGAGCACTCACTGTAAAAATGATCAACTGACAATTTGAATATAATAGAATCCATATTTCAATATCTCCTTAGTAAGTCAGGAATTACATATAGCCTAAAAACAAGATCTACGCCTCTACAGACTACATACAGGCATACTGTCTCTCATTCTCATTTTTTTATTTGTTTTAATCAGTTGAGATTAATATATGTATTTATTTATTTTTCTAACCCGCATGTCCGTAGCCTACATTAATTCTACAGTTGAGGGCATTGGTAAAACGGAGATGAAGGAGAAAGAAGCGTAGAGGCGTATTATCCAAGACGCCCTCCCGACTTAAGGTACCGTGGGGAATGAAAATCTCCTCTGATGGTCTTCTCACTGCACTGCATTCCGCTGTTTCAATATATGGTACGCAGTCCCCTAGCGGCTGAACCCGCACATTGAGCACAGGTGTTGTGCGCAATTCTACTGGAAAAAAATGAAAAAGATCCACTTTCACCTGACTGATTAACGCGGGTTTGAAGGCATTCATACATGCGTCGTTTTGAGTCCTTTTAAACGTGAATATTTAAAACGTGTACATGTAACACTTTCCCTCGACTACGACGAATGCAAGATGTGTTCCCAAAATACCACCAAGATAAGACCTAACGTAGTCTCCAGCGAGAAATAGGAATGCAGCGTTAAATAATATACTGGTTTGCAAAGAACTTTGTGCAATGTTTAAAAACAATACATTAATAAAGGTTACCACCTAGATGCAGACATCACGATTTGAATTATTCATGTTTATTCTAGTAGGTTAAGGCAACTTGAAATGAAAGACTACAACCTGTCTAAATGGAAATATTGTAGCTATTGTCCTATCAGGTACAATAAAAAAAACTGAATTACCAGTGAGACATATGCTAGCAGCAATTACAATTAGCATATGCTAGTGCATTACCGAATAATAAAACAGATTAGATTAATTGACAATATTACTACTTTTAAGTCATCTCTTTATAACAGCGCGATACAGTGGGACCTATGGAGTGTGAATAATCATAAATAATCATTTAATAATATGAACACTCAAAATACGTTATTATGTAGGCTTCCTAAGAAGTATAGCCGATCCTGTATGACTTTAACATCAATACAAATTGACATACAAATGGAGACAATATCTCCAAATGTAACTGACATGGAATGCACACACATGTAGCCTATGTCAAATAGCCTATATGTTTCATGAAACATACGCCGTCCATTCACAGTTCATACTGTAACTGCTGGGACGACTTCATGCACTGTCTGGTGATATGTTCAAAACTCGACAGTTTTACTTGACATTACCATAAAAACACATACCTTATCATCATTTTTGCTCTCAGTCTTAGAACACGGTCTGTCCAGTTGTTATTAGTTGCGAGTTACATCCAGAATGACAGCCGAATGAGAGAAATAATCCGTCTACTACTCCTCTCTACCCTTTTAATTCGCTTTTATTTCGCCTCTTTCCCGGAGTTTTCTTCTTCTTGACAATGACAGTTTTTCAGTGCGATAGGCAAATCTTGACAACAAGCAAATGAACCAGTAAATCTTTCGGTGAAAACATGTGGAATATCTCCCTTAGTTCGTGCTCGTTATGCCTTCATAATTCAATGTGGAGAGACTGTACTTCTGGGTGCGTGGTGGCGGGGACACATTCTCTCTTGCCGAGACTCCTACACAGACTGCCCTGCTCCGGCACATACACCGAGAGGGGATGGAAAGGTGACGTCACTCATTGGGATCAACTAACTCCCTGAGATCAACTTTCTCTTCGGTCCACTGCAGGAATGTTGCACTTGGACATGACCGCTTCTGATGAACCGTTGAATTTTTTTCCCGGATTTTTTGGGGAGTAAAAACAATCTGCTCCGCAAATTATTTTCAGGTGGTAAATTATTCCTAATGAACACAGCTGTGTGTGTGTGTGAGAGAGAGTGTATGTGTGTGTGAGTGAGAGAGAGAGAAAGAGAGAGTGAGAGATAGGGAGAGAGAGAATAGAAGAGAAGAGAAAAGATGAAAGAGAGAGACAGAGAGAGAAGGGAAGAGAAGGGAAGAGAAGGTAATAGAGAGAGAAGAGAGAGTTGCGAGAAATTGCCTCACTTCAATCACCTTGTGTTGTTGTAAACTGGTAAACCCATTTTAACATTATGCTCCTTTAAGGACACATTCAATGCAATTAGTTGTTACTATAGTTCAAATAAATAATGTTGTTAATGAGTTGTCAGTGGAAGCAGTATAAACAATACAAACGGTCTACACCACTTGTAAATCAACGATACAGTATGTCAACAATCACCCAATCAATCACACAATCAGTTGTAACTCACTCGAGTCATCATTCCATTTCCTCTCCTTTTCCTTTTTTTACGACACCACCGGTGCACAATGCCTTCCCTTTATGTATTGTATTCGGCCTCACAACCACCCATAGCACCGTCAGGGGTGCGGGGGGCCTTCAAAACAAAGACCAGGGGCGACAGGTAACTCTGAATGAGGGTGTTTGTTGGAAAACGTGCCTTTTACTGTGGCAGGTACCCAAAGCTCCTGATGAACACCTCAGCCCGGGGCTGCAAACATCTCCTGTCCAACAACGCTACATTGAGCAGCAGTCGGCATATCTGTTTACCTTCCCTGTACCTGGGACACGCCGCTTGAGTAAGACTACTGGGTGATTTATTTGCCCCCAAATAATATCGAGTTGCACTCTGAGGGCTGAATTTGATCTGGGGGAAACTGAATGTAGATTTGTAGGGAGAGTAGCGATGTCAGTTTGGGAACAATGAACAATGGGAACAGCTGAAAACATGAGGTCATTCCGCTAAGGTTTTTGACTTTCTCCTGAGAGTCGCTGAAGAGACGGTCTGGTGAGAACAACAGTGCATAGTTTTCCTGTCACCGAATATTTCGAATCACAGGCTTAACTCATCCTTGAGAGATTATTTTGGCTGCAGTCAAAACTGTACACAGTGTTTAAAATACCTGTTTCTGATCGTTACCATTCTTTGAATACCTTGAAAGTGGGCTAGTGCACTGTTTACGTTTAACAGTTCGACAACATACGATTCGGTGGGACACCGGAATGTTTCACTCTGCAGAATGCCTATACCTTTGGCTCGCAACTGTCACCCGAAACATGGCGGCGTCTGTAGTCTGGTACTCGAATGTATGTATAGGATGAGACGAGTTATTTCGATTTCCAACGCGACTCCCCCTCGAACCTGGCGCCTTCATGCCCTCGGCACACGCCGACAGGTAACGTGGCGGCGACTCCACACAGGCGAGGCGGGCGAGGCTACGGGGGCTGGGCTGAACGACGGGTGGAGTTTGGAGTGGGCGTGAGGTGTGCTGGTTCCCAAACACACTGTCCTTGAGCGACACAGGCCTAAGATGGAGAGCGGGCAGAGAGCCGGATGAGGCATGCGCCTGCTTCTCTGTAATCTGGCGAGCGCACACGCTCCAAACACACGCCTCACGCTGGTATACGATGCGTGGAAGGCAGCATATGCAACACAATGCTAGGCCTTTGGTGACATGTCATGTACAGTAGGAAAACACCCACACACCCGTGGGGTGGGGGGGGTCCACAAACGGTGGAATTCTGCCGAACAATAACAATGCAAATGCGATGCAAATGAGGATCATACTGGAGGTCACGGATTGTGCTACGATACACATGTCGACCTTTGTGATGTCGACTCCATGAAAACAGTCGACAACACTCCTTCACGTCGTGCATGTTGACCTGTACACCTCTGTGTACACATCTCTGACCATAGAGACACCATATTGACGATGCAGACTAGCTTAGTGGACAGGTTAACGGCTCAGATTGACTAGCATCTTTGTATTTACTATCTGGACTACTAAGATTGTACCTGCAGTATGTAACCCACACCTGTGCACAAGAGAACTAAAGAATAACACAGGATATCTTTCCCGCACCAAAACTGCTATCCTGAGGTCTATCCAGTCCAACTTAGACTCGATTAAGTCAAATCAAATCAAATCAAATTTATTTGTATAGCCCTTTTTAAACGCAAGCATGTCACAGAGGGCTTCACATATGCCCATAGAATAGATTAAGCAAAGCACAAGGAGCCATCTGCAGTATCTGGTCGATTTCAGTTAAGCAGAAAACTTTAAAAAGCCACTCCAAGATAAATGAATAATCAATACCAACGATAGACCCTTTTTCTTCCCCTGAGTGGTCTTCTGCTATACTGTACACCCGTAGCTCATTCACACTTGCATCTCAGGCTGTATGCAGCACCACAGGTCAGCTGTTTGGTCAGAGCGGTGCGGGCCGCCGTGCTCCAGAGCTTCGGGCGAAGCCAACGCCTGCTAGCACCTTCTCTGGGCCCACGTCAAGGCTCTGTGATAGCCCTTTATGCCACAAATCAATTTATAGATTCCGAGCAGACTTCTCCCTTTTCAGGGCCCAGTGTTTATCTCAGCGGGGATAAACTACCCTTTAAAGACACCCTCTCCTGTTGTGTGTCAGTTCGGATTGTCTGGCGCTGGAAAATGGAGGCGGCGTTCGACATGCCAAATTGAAGACGCGAAAAAAAAAGGAGTAGTAAAACGGGTGGATTTCTGCTCAGCACACAAGTACAAAATAGTTCAGCAACCTAAACTGTAGATGAAAACTTCCTTGATTCTCAATGAGGTGGTTTGTGCTTGGGCTGCATGTTTGACGTTAACACAGCGCTTGCTGCTGTATGTAGAGACACATTAAACATTGTACAGTGGGTAACACTTTAGATCCAGGTGCTTGTAGTGAGTGTCAGGTAATAAATCCTTAGGAAGACATGTTAGCGTTCGTAATATCAGTAAAATAATAATGTTACTAAGCATCTTAAAATGGCCTTATTACCTACTAACGAAAGCTTATCAAGCACCTGCATGTACAGTGTTACCTTAGAGTGAGATGAGGACGATTCTAAGTGGGTTTCCTATAGCTGTTGCAAACGATGCTGACCCCTAGCACAGGTGCTGGCCCTTTATAAACGACTCACGTCACATCATCTCTCTGGGTTTGGATGACCTGGGGCCAACGCAGTTGAGAACATGGCAGCCAAGTGACAAGCCAAAAAAAAAATAAAAGACAGAAAAGGAATCAGTTTGAGAACACAACGCCCATGACAGGTTTACAGGTGATCCCGATCGCGATGTGCAATCACAACCCTCGCCCGTTCCTGATGGGGAAAACCAGTCATCGTTAAATTAATTCGCCCCCCCAGCCCCCATAAAGAGGGGCTCGCCGCCTTTCGCGCGTCAGATAACGATCTCCCCTAAGCGGATGAATCTAATCCGACGTGTCGAGGCAGCCGGGATTGACTTGTTTATGGCCGCCGCCCAGGCTACAAGGGGAGGGTGCCAGCAGTGAAGACCGCTGAGGAGAACCCAGACACCCGCCCCCAGGGCACCGCAGCATCAACTGAACCCAATCCTGGGCCAAAAACCACCTAGCCCATCTCAAAACCCAGACACCCAATACTTCACCCCCCCCCCCCACTCCTTGCCAGGCACCCCATCTCAAAGCACGCCACGTGTGATTGATGGAGGCCGCATAGTCTTACTTTCACGGGCAATTAACGTTTAGTGGAGATGGCAGAGCGTAATGGTTGTTGGGGGTATATCGTACACAAAAGACAAACAGAACATTGTGACGCCCTGTTTAGGAGCGCTTCCGAAGTTTTGGGTGTTCCAAAGATGGATTGCTATGATTAGGTTTTAATTGTCTTGAATGTGGAGTGAGACGTTGATTTATCGGTTGGGAGCACGACAGTCTTATTAAGTGTTGCACAACTGCTGATATGGGCCAACATCGCCGTTGTGACCTTGTAGACAGTCATCACACAACACTGGACAACGTTGACAGCGTGAAGACATGGCAAATAGACCGTGACTATATGCCATACATTGCCTATTCCACTTTGGTTTCCCAGAGGATGGGAATTCCATGCCCAGTTGATCACATGATGAGGAAGTTTGCCTTACGTTCAGGAAGTAGTCAGAGGAGCATTATGCTAAAGAGCTTGCGGCAGGGGCCTGCATGCTGGGTCATCAACATGCAGAATCACCTTGGTACCTGTTTGAAGTGGGAATCATGACAGGGATTAAATCCTGTTGAGTTCAACGCTGGCTCCTTCCTTGTCTGTGTCATGATTTGAAAGCCAGTCGGGTTCTATAAGGGATGAATGTGGTTAGCGTCGCGGCGGCGGCGTGCCGAGGCCCGTCAGAGAGCGCTCTGACAGACCCTGTCGGAGGTGGGACGCTGACCTCGCTTTGACAGGCGGGGAACGGATCCATCCGGAAAGGATGCAGCAGACTTGGTGGAATTTGCGAAATTTGCATCAGCTGCTGAGGCTGTGTGTGTGAGAGAGAGAGTGTGTGTGGTGTCAGGCAAACTGAGCGGCTGACAGTTTGGCTGGGAGAGTCTGTGGTGACGGGTTTGAAATGGGGGTTGTGGGGTGGGGGGGTGACTCAGTGATGGACTCGGCTGGCAAAAGTTTTCTAACACATCGCAAAACAAATTCATTATTTATTTCATCCCCTTTCTCTCATTCCTCGTCATTTATAATACACACACCCACACTGCCAGGTCTCTCTCTCTCTCTCTCTTGCTCTCACTCTCCCTGTCTATCTCTCTCTCTCTTTCACTATCTAGTAGTCTCGCTCTCTTGGCTTCTCTCCCTCTCTGTCTCTCTGTGTCCACATCCCTCCCTGCCCTTGCTCTGCGTCAGCGGGTGACAGGCGTCTCTTGTGGGGGGTGGGGGGGGGAGCGCGGCCAGAGTGCATTCACCAGAACCCTCTCAGCGTGGCCGATTGATGGCCACCGTCGTGACGCCCGCCACGGCCCTCCATTTTACAGTTCAGTGTTCCTGAAAAGGTGCTTCTTCTTCTTCTCGCCACCCCAACACCCCCACCCTCCCACCCTCCCGCCACCCACCCTCCCACCCCCAACCCCCACCGCCACCATCATCCCGGCTGATTCCCCGGTGACATTTTCATAAGCGCACCCGTCATCAATTTCACATCTGCCCTTCTATTGAAGGGATGTGGAGGGGCGATGAGGGAGAAGGCGATTACTGTCGGAGCATTCACAACAGTTGCAAGCGTGTTAGTGTGTGTAGGATAAAGTTTAAGTAAGTCTGGGACACAGAGCGCCATAAAAAGTCCTTTCACGTATTCCACTTCCAAATTCAATTCTGGATCACAGAAATGTGTGCGTTTGCTTTGCTGTCAATGGTTCACAGGTAGAAATCCAGTTGATTCAGTTACCTGTAAGTATCTCAATTAGTGTACAGTGTAGTCTATAGGGCATTGGAAAGCATATCGAGCTGCCTGGTTAGACTTCGTCTGAATACATACATGCCCAATGTCAATAGAGATGGACGACCAATCACATCCCCGTGCAGTATGCACATTATACAGCATCAGGACGTCTCTAACTCTTAAGTGTTTTACATGTGTTGCTGCATTTGAAGTTTTCACTGGCATTCTAATAGACTGTGTTATCAAGATCCTCATTATAATAAATGAGTTTCTCCCTCAGGTTTCCTCTGTGATGGATACAAGCAATTACATTTGATCATATCCTTTTTCCATGAATCAATACATAACATAAATGATATATTGCACATAGTCAATAATTGTTCATTGTACATGTCCTATGTGTGATGTATTTCGTGCCATTGTGCCTCTCTCTGCACACAGAGGAGAACATCTCTATAGCTGACTCTTTACTGACCCCTATGGTAGACAGAGGCAGCCTTCACACACGCACAGCCTCACACCACAAAATGACTCATGAAACCTGCTACAAACTCAATGACATCATCAAATATTAACGGCAATCTCCCCGCAAAAGTGTCAAACGGGGGCTGTCGGACAAGAAACCAGGGGATCCATTTGCGAGCACAGCCACAGTGATCGGCGACAGTATGGAAACGGATTGATGTGTGTGTGTGTGGGTGGGGGGGGGGGGGGGGGTGGAGTGAAAGTGTTGTTGAAGCGAACGTTACCAGGGTCAGGCCTTGTTGGAAGGGAAAGAGGAGGGTGGGGGGTGGCAGGCAAGAGAAGGTCCTAGGCTTTATGGCCTTGGCTCCCAGCTGTCTCTCAGTCTTCCGTGAATCTGCGACGGCGGTCACGTCAAATTGTTTCAAATTAACTGCTCGTAAAATTGTGCAGGAAATGAGTTTGTGTGCCATGCTAATCCAGAGCGGCCCTGGCCATTAAAGAGGCTTTCAAAAGAAAAATCTAATGGCTTGCCATGCCTCATGGGAGATTAATTTTTAGTTTATTCAAATATGTTTCATAGTTTTTGAACTACTGTTATCTTGTTGTTGCGTGGATTATGAAGGCATCTCTCTCTCTCTGTGTGTTTGTGAGGAGGATAAACAGTGTGTGTGTCTGTGTTTGTGTGTCTTATCATAATAGTGTCTAGCAGTTCCATGGGGATTCACGCATTTACTCCCTTGGCCCCATGGTGTTCCTAAGGCTCAGCATATTTAAATCACTCAACCAGCAAAAGGGCCTTGGATGACATCAGCCCTACTGACACACACACACGCACATACACACACACACAATCTGGGTGACACAAATTCAAACAGAACACCAGAGTTCTTCAGTATTCATCTATGCACACATAGTCTGTGCTTCTCCTATGATCTAACACACTCGGCCTACACACAGTACATATCGCATGATACTCAAGCTATACCCCCCCTTCCCCCCATCAGATTCTCTATCAGGATATCCTATTGCCCCCTATTAACCTGACATAATTCCTCTCATTCTTACATAAATAACCCAGACTAAATGAATCCAAACACAGGGGGCTCAATTATGCACTGTTAGATCTCTGAAGTGGCTTTGAGTCCAAGATTTGAGTCCAAACGCCAGCTGAGAAGGCCGCCACCCCCTGCGCCGGTAATGGAGACTGATTGGAGGAGGGCCTGAGAGGCCTTATCCAGTCAGGACATGGTATCTCTTTTCCTTGAAGAGGAATGAAAACGTGGAGAGTTTTTCCAGGATACAAATGCCAAGTAGTTGTGTCCAGTGCGGTAGCAACTCGGTCTCTATTGCCGTGCTATCGTTACACTGTCGCTATGCTGTGTCACAAGTACGTTTCCTCATTTTGTCTGAGCAAAACACCTCTATCATCAACCGTCGGGAGACTTGTGTCATGCACTGACGTCATAGCTAAACCATACAGATTTGGAGGCAAAAAGGACGCACAAGCAGACCCACAGACCGCTAGCTACAGTGCAGTACAAACACACAGAGGGAACACTCTCGCACACACACACAAGCTGTCTGTGTGGGGTGCTTGCTGAAAAACAATGTGAATTTTTTAAAAGAAAAACAGCTGTCAAGATCAAGGGCTTAGTACCACAAAAAAAATAACTACCGTACCATAACCCCAGTCCTGCTAAACCTGCAAACCGCTTATGTCAACACACGTCCCCATTGCATAATGTGTCCTAACTATTACAACCAATCACATCACTCACAAGATGACTTCAAAACATTTAACAATGAAACCGTCGCCCTTATGCAACCCAATGTAAGTCCTGATCCAAACATTAGATTTAACATTAGCATTAACTTTAGAACCTTGCCGTGTACATCACAGGTCACAGATGTACAGACTGAAACGTGTTCATCAATGTAAAAGGTTGGCGCGCAACTTCATTTGTTTCCGTCTTTTAAGGTGGTCTGTGCTTTTTCTTTTGGAAGACCCAAGAGTCCGCTTCATCTTGTCATTTCTGTTCATCCAACTCTTTCCCATCTTTTTGTATCTGTAATTTGTTTTGGTTTTCATCCTGGTGAATCCTCCCTTTTTTCTTTTGTGCACGTGCATTTTTTCAACTCTTAACAAGGCTAATGCCATCTCGCCTGCCTCTCTCGTGCTGTTTCATCATCCTCTCTTGTTCCCCTTGCATTTCCTGTGCTCACACCTCACATGTTCCATCTCCACTCCTCACTGCTCCTCTGCCTCTCTGTGCTGTATGTTCCCACTCTGCTCTCGTCCGCTGCACTCAGCCCTCCTCCACTCCTCATCCCCACTCTCGTCCTTCTGCTGGTTCATCCATTTGCACTTCTTTTGGAGACAAGTCTCTCTCTCTCTCTCTCTCTCTCTCTCTCTCTCTCTCTCTCTCTCTCTCTCTCTCTCTCTCTCTCTCTCTCTCTCTCTCTCTCTCTCTTCTCTCTCTCTCTCTCTCTCTCTCTCTCTCTCTCTCTCTCTCTCTCTCTCTCTCTCTCTCTCTCTCTCTCCCTCCTCCCTCCCTCTCACTGGCGCTCACACCACCTCATCACACAGACTTCCTTTCCACTTCCCCCCGGAACTCTTTCTCTCCCCTGCTCTCTTTCACTGCAACACCCCCTCCTCCCTCTCAACCCACGTCCCACCTATTCAGTCCACGCATGTTGTCTTCCTGTTTCCCTCTCTGTCTCTGTCTCTGTCTCTGCCCCTCCCCTCCCCATCCTCTCCTCTCCCTTCCTCTCCTCCCTCCTGTCAGAATCCCTACTGTATCCTTCTCCGGTTCTTCTTCCCCCTCTTCTCCTCCTCTCTGTTTCTCCTCCCCTCTCCTCCCCCCTCACCCCTCCTCCTGTCCTCCATGTTTGTGCTCTCTCGCTCCCTGCACATCTAATGGCTGGGGTGTAATCCACTGGCTAATCTGCTGACAGCCTGTGTGACAAAGCATTAGCTCTGTGTCACTGCCTACCACACTGCCTCCCAGGGTCTCTGTGTGCGTGTGTCTATGTCCATGAGAGATTGTTTGTGTGTCTGTGTGCGTGCGTACGTCCATGAGAGATGATGTGTGTGTGTGTGTGTAAGTCACACTCTGCCTCCCGTGCAGACAGAGTGCAGAGGCGTAAAATGGGCATCGCCGCCTCTCCGAGTTCTGCTTGACCCTTTCACCTCTCCATTTTCCGGCGTTTAAGTTTCCTCGGCCTCTTGGTCTCTGTGGCTGATCTAAATACAAGTAAAAGCTGCGGAAGTGCCGTCCTACATCAAACGAGGCAGACCGAACGGGAACCTGGCAAAGTGCTCGTCCATCGCGGGAGCGGAAAAAAAGGTTCCCTCTGCAAATAGCTGGTGGAGCTGGTGGTTAAGGTCAATGCTTTCACCGCACCAGCACTTGGCTCGTGTTGACCAACGTGCAATGCCCTTTGATGGTAAAGTCGAACGCTTCTTCTGTGTGTCTCCGGGGCGCGAGGGCGTGTGGGTGTGCGCACGTCGACACTGCGGGTGTGTGTGTGTGTGTGTGAGAAAGCACCACTGCGATTCCCCGTCCTAATCGAAAGCCCGGCTCTTACGACGACAAAAAACCACGACGAGAGCTCGATCACACCTAAGACCTGTCCCCTGCCATCTCACCTTATCTCTCTCTCTCTCTCTCTCTCGCTCTCTCTTCCTCCCTTCTCTCTCTGTATCTCTCGATCTGCACGCCCTTTCTTTAGCCGGACCCCTGTCCCTACCTGTGATCCTGTTATCACGCCTGACCCCTCCCGGTGGATGTGTTGGACTAGCACACCGATCACACACACACACACACACACAGTGCCAGGAACAGAATGGAGCTCCCGCTTTGAGGCAGGGAGAGATTGCCCGATTTCCCGCAGCTGATAAGCCGGCCTCGACGGCGGGTTCCGAGTCAGGAGAAAGGTGTAGATCTGGGAGAGGTGGGGCGAGGCGGGCCAGTAATCTCCTCTGCGTTAGCCTCTGTGATCTGTAATCACAGAGGTCCGTTACAAAGAGGGGACTGGGGTTGGGGGGGGGGGGGGGGGGGGTGGGGGGTGGGGGGGGGGGGGGGGGGGGGGTTGTGTTGGTTGTGATGGAATCACGGCCCCCCTGATGCTCTGATTGTCAGATTGAATCTGGTGTGATAAGCCTCACTTCCTGGGTGTCGCTTTAAAGTGCAACCATGGTGCCCTATAAAGGAATCAATACGTGCAAGGAAACCGGGGTGTTCACATTGCGTGCTGTAGTTTTCACAGTGCTGCCTCTCAACAGTCATTGAAAATTAGGTTTTATAATATGCTATCAACCATCTCTGGTTTTTTTGTACGGGTTTGTAAAGTGTTTTCTCTCAAGCTGTTGAATTTCCAACATGAGGGTCGACTCCCACCAACTGAGAAACTGAGAGAGAAAAATCGGTCTACATCCATGTTTCTATAACTTTCATACATAGCAACCGGTTGGGAAAACAGACTCGAAAACACAGCTTGCCAAAACACTGTCAATGTCTGCATGCTGACGACTCACTCGCCCGTGGCCTGAAATTATGTTGCTTGAGCCAGCTGGTGTTTGACGGAAACAAATCTTCCCGTTAAGACACACGGCTCTTCACTTTAGCGGCTTGACAGATAGCAAACATGGGACTGTATTGTACAGTGTTGCTCAACAGTCGGAGAACGTGAATCTGGTGCGGGGGATACAAACGTAAAAGTGATAAGTGAATAAAAAAGACATATTGATATATATAGACTGATGCTGATTGTCCTCACCTCTTTATATACTTCAATCTAAATAATCCTGGGCCCACACAATAAAAAAATAAAATAAACATTCATACACATAACTTGCCTTGCCAATGACTGCACATACTATCTTAAACCTAGAATAGATAACTGTGTAATGCTTATTATTTTATTAAGATCTCATGGTGCCCAACTCGTTGGCTGCGGTGCTCAAGGGCCGAAACCCAATCCCATGATCCTCTCTGTGTACACGATGCGTTATGTGCGCTCGCACCCTTTATGATTGCCAGCGAGAGTTACCGCGTCGTATTGATTAGTCTTAATTACAAAAGTCGATGGATTTTATGGCTCTTGTGCCTGCCAAATACGAAATACGATGTAATGGGCAGTTGCTCAAGCGACTATCTTGAGGAAAAGGGAGGGGGGGAAAGCGTGCATGTGTGTGTGTGTGTGTGGGGGGGGAGGTGCATTAGACGTCTGGAACGTTTGTCAAATAAGATTATCAGAGTGGAGGCTGTCGTTGTCATGTTGTTTTCCTGCCCTAAGTTGATTTGTTCCCGCGGTGGCTGTCGTTATCGAGAGGCTGGCAGAGCACGGGGGCGACCGAGTTATACGCTGAGAGGGAGAGAGAGGGCACGCTGCTGTGACAAGAGGAGTCCTTAGAACCATGAGAGAGAGAGAGAGAGAGAGAGAGAGAGAGAGGGAGAGGGGAAGGTCAGCGCGGCACGCGGATGACGGAACAACATACTCCGACCACCAGAGGGCGGTGTGTGGGTTCCACCCCGCGCCTCCGTGCAAAAACGCTCACCGGAGAGTGCGTTGTTATGAAACGGCTGGCTTTTTATGGCCCACGCCACCGGGGCCGTTTTTAATATCCTGATGGGGAGCGAGTCCGACAGAGCCACGCGGAGGCACCCAACTCGGAGTAGATCATCATAATTAAAACATAAATTGGAGCCGTTGATAGGGCGCTCTGCGAAGGCCCGCTTCCCCTGCCTGGGGATATCGATCCGGCTCGCATGCTTTGAAACAATCGCTCGGATTTGCGCGCGGTAAAATACGGAGGCCCGTGAATGAAATCAATAGCGAACAAGCAGCGGGGGTCTGTCCGAACAATCCACGTTGAGTTACACTCAGGAGACGCGCGATGGTGATCCAGAAAAACAAACAACCGCGCGTGGCCTTAACTTTCCGGAAAAAAACCCAAAACATCCCAAACATTTGGGATCTTGCCATGGCCTGACCCGTCGCGAAAGACAGGCCCCTATAACCTGGGTCAGCACAGAACGGCGCGATGGTCGGCGTCGCGAAAAGCGCCTTGAAACAGATGTGAGGGGACCGCTAGGCGGTTGTGGATCCGACTGAAACAGCCCGGCAGCTCCAGAGGTCGCGGTCACCGCGAAGCACGCGCGCTCTGGAAGGAAGCCGCGCGGGTCCCCTCCCGTGCGCACCGCCGGCTCTCGCGTGAGCGCATCGAGAGGGCGCACTTGCGAGCCGACGTGACGCGGCGAGATCGCGTCTGGGGACAGGGGGGCGAGGAGGGGGAGGTTAGAAAGCCTCCCCCCCCCCCTCCCCTCCCCTCCCTTTGCTGTTGAGACCATTGTTGTTGGACGCGCTTTCCCCCCCGACGGAAGCAGAGTGAGATTTCAAGCACCGATTCAAAAAAAAAAAACGCAGACGCCACAGTGTCGACGTGGCGCGAAGTCCCTGTCTATGTAATCCCTGACTTCCAGGGAAGTCCCCCTGACTAATTCTCGGGCTCGTGTGAAACATTTCAGCCTCCGGTCTGGCATGGCCACATCTGGGGGGAGCAGGAGCAGGGTTGGCCAGTGGGGGTGGAGGAGATGAAGAGGTGATGGGAGGAAGGAGGGCTATGTTCTCCCCCTTCCAGTGCTGCACCCTCAAAGAGGCTTTCATCCGCCTTCGCAGCCCCTGGCTGGAGCTCCCTCTCTGATGCAACACACACACACACACACACACACACACACGCACACGCACACGCGCACGCGCACATGTACAAAACCATGTAGGCTAGGCCGCCGAAATGTACAGACGCATTCACACATTTGGAGACACATTCGAAGAGAGATGAAAACCAACTGCTTGGAGGACAATGTTAACAGTTAACAGGTGCATAAGGTATCATTAAAAAACGCGCTGTCTCTCTCAAACACACACACACACAGGCACACACTAAGAGGGGTGTGGAGAGTCTGATCAAAGGCTGGTGGCAAAGCCAGAAATTAACAGAATTTGAAGTGAATAGTACAGGATATGGTATGTTTAAGGCCCATGAGTACATGTCTTTACTACAGATGATACAAAACACCCAACTTTCATTGAAAGAAGAGCTGGGGGAACCTAAGGCTAAAATAAATACAAGCTACTATTTCACGTGTACATTCCTGTTGCATGATAGATGCCCAAGTACTACCAAGCAAATCTCAACTGCAGCTTGATTTAAAATGGCTGAGCGGTCAATAGCTAGCTTCAGAAATACAAAACAGATACTGAATATTGAGACTCTGGGTTTTCATGAACTTTGAAACACCCCCAAACACACGCACGCATGCACAGACACACACACACACACGTCAGCACAGATCCACGTTATTTATGAACAGAGCAAAGGCCTATTACAAGCCGCAGGAGTCTCCGCACAGTCCCACAATGCACCACTCCGCGGCTAACAGGGACGTGGGCGAGCGGAGGCGGAAGTCGCCACATTCATCACTGTCACACGGGGCTGAGCAGAGGTTCTTATTGGCTGGGCAGGACTCCGAGACTGCTAAGGCGGCGCGCCCATCTCTAGCGCGATGCTAATTACACAGCAGAGAGGAAGGATCATGGGGGGGGGGGGGGGGGGGGAATTGGTGGGAGGGGTTCTCTTTGTAGCCTCAACACCCCCCCAACCCCCCCCCCCCCACTTCTCCCGAGGCCAGCACAAAGCCAGAAATTCCTCTATAGACAGGAAAACCTTTCTCAAGTGGCCCTACTGCAGGTGCTTGTGCTGCGGAAACACGGTGACAGCGAGTGTGTACCAGGTGTGTACTAGGAGACGCTGTGTGCGCAGGATTTGCAACACACACGCCGAGGGGGCAAGGCGAGACTCCCTCCGATAACATCCATTTGACATGTTGTGCACACGATTCCGCGGCCGCGACACAAGACTCATGGGAAGGGGACACGTTCGCAGGTCAGAGCCTTGTCGCGTGGCCGGACTCCAGCCACGCCGCCGGCTGCAATCACGCACTCGACCGTCCATGCAAGCGTCGCTAACGTCACAAAAGCCTCTTACCTTTCAGCCACTCAAGCAACCTTCCCAGAGATTCAAGAGCTGCAAAACAAACACAGGGAGAGCACAGAGATTACTGACACATCCGTAAAGGACACTTGTTCGTATCTAATCATAACACAGATGACAGGTCAACATAGCCTGACACATGAACGCACACACACACGAATACACACCCACACACTATGGTATTACTCATGTTGGTGGGGGAGGGGGAGGGGGGATAAATAATAAATAAAACTGTGACTTAATGACACACTATAATGTAGCACGTTTTCCCAGTAATGAGCAGGAACTCATTTCAACACATGCCTTGCTTTGTAAAGTGTAAAGGGCAAACATTTATTACCAGCTGATTGCATTTAGCAGGCATGTGTGTCTGGCACTGAGGTCTTGTCATTTCCTTCTTGTTAAAAAACACATTGGAAATACTTCAGAGCCCTGATATTCAATCACCGCTTGAATGTGGTTTATCTTCCATCCAATTCATTGGCCGAAAAGAGAATTCACCGAAAAAAGTTCACTGAACACAGGGGGAGCGAGTTGAGGGGCCAGCACCCAACAGCCCCTGGTTTATTTCTGTGCTTGATTAAAATGGGGGCGCCATCTGAAAGGTCAGATATTGTTAAGCAGCATTGCTGCTGATTGTGTGAAGAAGGCATTTGAGGTACTGCAGATTAACACTCAAGTTCACATTCATGGGTGTGTGTGCGTGTGCAAACAGTTCTAACAATTTGCTCTCTCTCTCTCTCTCTCTCTCTCTCTCTCTCTCTTTCTCTCTCTTTCTCTCTCTCTCTCTCTCTCTCTCTCTCAAACACAAGCACATCCACACACCTCCCTCTCTAAAGAGGATATCTGCATTCTCTGTCGCTGATTTCAGCATTGAGATAAAGTCAAACTTGGCCCAGATGCAAGCGCAATTGATTTTGGCTGAGGACTATGTTTGACAGACTCCTGGGCTAAGTACACTAGTGGCGGTTGTCTCAATGAATGTAGTTTATGCACAGTTTATATATGTAGGGTGAAGTCATTTAAAGTGAATGGCAGATGTTTGGAGACACTGCATATCGGTTTGTGAGCTGCCATGCAAGCTGCAACAACATTTGTGGTGTGTTCACAGGTAGTAAAACTAGACATTGAGAGTGGCTGGCTAGTCCACTCATTTGAAAACAGTGCAAGGATGTCTGGCTAGGAAATGTTTATGAAAATATTTGTTCGTCACAGACCCAGGCTATCTGTTCTGATAGCCTTGGAGGCTCTTTCTACGCAATCAATCACAGTATCATAGTAATGTTGGGTATCGGAATACACACAGTGTTTACATACACGTACCGACAGTGATTTCATGAGGCAAGATACAACTTCATTATCAGTGGCATTGCCATTTGTGTGGGAATTTTCCAGATGTTGTTTGTTCTGCAACGCTGGTGTGTTGTGCTCGAACAGTCAATAAAAACAATTATATATATATATATATATATATATATATATATATATATATATATACATATAAAAACAGACGCTCTCAAGTACGACTGCTGACTAGCTACAGTCGCTCAAAGGTCACTGAGTATTAGGGATGACAGCCAAACGTTTTGCCTGAGACAACGGAGGAGGGATATGATCAAAAACGCCACGCAGTGCTCGCCGCATGAGCCCAACGCGTGGCTTGTTGCCTGGTGGTGACTTGCAAGAATGTGGCTAATGATTCATAGTTTGGCCCCCGACAATCAGCAGGCAATGAGAAGACCGCCCGTGGGGTCCTGACTACCACAGACTTCTAACGGAGCACAAGCAGGTCGTCACGACTCTATCAGGACCCCGCGGGGGTCCCTGCGCTGAGACATAACCGGGGTCAAATCATCATGTCTCATTTGTGCTGATATGGACAAATGCAGAGAGGCAGCAAAACGATAGAGAGAGAGAGAGATCTCTCCAAGGAGCAGCATTCATTTAACCCGCTAAGTCTCGTCCATGCGTTAGCGGGACCAAGCTTTAGCACAGAGCTTGTAGAGCATTAGCACACGTGAGGCAAAAGCTCAAGTGATTCAACACAGGCCAGCTAGTAGTCATGGCAAATGCATCACAGTCTCTCCTCTGCCCCACAGGCAAATAGTGGCCGGTATTGATACAGTATACAATAACCTATTGCGCGGATCTGATGCAAAACCCAGAACCTCCAAGGTCAGAGCAAGTGTCACGTTGTCATTACCTCGGCTAATGTGTCGAACAAACACAAAGCTCGACCAGGTGCGTGCCGACAGCCCCCTGCAGATCCTAGTTTATGATTTGAATGTCTACGTATATTTAATCACACGTGGGAACCGAGACGCCGGACCCGACAACCCACTGTAAAAACCCAGCTGCTGTTCAGCCTCACCAGGGGCGACACAAGACCAGCCATTTACTGTAGGCAGAACGGGCACGAGACTGATCCAATTCTGTTCGTTTTTTATTTAATTTTTATGTACAGGCACCACCATGTTCTCTTTCAGAGATACAGTAGTCAGTGTGTGGTTGGCTTCGACAGAGCACATTCAGACCCCGCAGACAGATGAGCCGAGTGGTAAAGACTTGATCGGGTGCGCGTCCGCGGCCAGGGAAGGAAAAGGTGTCGCTCCATCACGTCGGCGTGACGGGGCTCTCAGACGTGGCAGAGTGCAGGGCCGTTATGAGGCCGTGGGAACGTAGGACGTGGGAATACTTGTGTCAATATCGATGATGAGCTCACAGCGCCGAAAATCCGGCCTGTCAGTCCTTCCGCTCCATTTGCTTCCACGGTAATGTCGAAACTAACCTAAACGACCCCTTCCTCGCGTGCACGCACGCGCGCACGCTCGGCTTCCCCGATGGCATCTGGAATATTCCTCACGATCACCTAGCGAGACGTTTCATTTTCTCGTCTTCTTCGACGCAGCTCTAAGTCTCACTGGCAGTGCCCTTCGGATCAACACCGCTCGCCGCCCCCCCCCGTCCTCCCCGTCTTTCCCTCTTTCTTTCCCCCCCTCTCTCCCCTCTTCCTCTCTCCCTGAAATCCTCTGTCCGTTCCCCTCCTGACAGCTCCCCGTCAACCTGGGGGCAATTTGAGAAGCCCTTCAACCGCTGCCGGCTGGCGGGGCCGGCCATCAGTCCAGCTGCCAGGGACCCGACAGGGAGATGGGGCTTCTGGAGCCAGCAACTCTGAACGGCAGCTCGCTTCCTCCTGCTGCGCGCGGACTGAAGGTGAAACACTACATTTTCCAAATGGGGGCACTTCACTGCAACCCGGGGAGAGGGGCAGGAAGAGAGAGAAGGAGAGAGGGAGAGAGAGAGAGGGAGAGAGAGAGAGAGAGAGAGAGAGAGAGAGAGAGAGAGAGAGAGAGAGAGAGAGAGAGAGAGAGAGAGGAGAGAGAGAGAGAGAGAGAGAGAGAGAGAGAGAGAGAAAGAGACCGAAAGAGAGACCGAAAGAGAGACCGAAAGAGAGACAAGAAAGGAAGAAAGAGGGAAAAAAAAAAAAAAAACAGGGAGCGAGACAGGAACACAAACTGAGAAGTAGCCGCACGTTTTGCGCTCGCATTGCACACGAGCCCAGTGCATGTGTGCCTGAGAGAGAGGCTGTCGCCCCCCCTCCTGCGTGTGGGCCTGGCGGAGCAGAAACACCTCCCGGAGCCAGCCCAGGCCTCCTGCTGCTCTGCTGCGTGCCACCACATATGTCTTTGTCGAAACACATCCGCACAGTGGCGAAACGAGAGATGAGAACGCTCCAGCTCTCGTCCCCCCCGTGTCCCTTATGGAAGGCAACAAAACAGATTGATGGCTGCCAGATCTGCAACATTGTCAAATGCAACAACTGGCCCCGCCAGTGACATTTGCGGATGGACCATCTGTTCTCCAGTGTCCAATTCTCTGTTTAGGTTGTTGTTGTCGAATGGAACGAATGTGGCTGGTCCTCTGGCTTCCACGGCAACCAAGGGAGGCGCATGCACGCAGCGCTGCCTGTATCTGTTGTTTATTTCATGGCTGGATGAGTGCGCTCTGAGATGGAGCACTAGTGGTTGTCAGCAATATTTTACCAGCATTTTTTAGGGGGTAGACAGGCAAAGTTTTCGGACAACACGCCAGTGTTTGTCGTCTGAACAAGCAGCGATACAACATGTGAAACCCACAGGTGAAGCACGTGGCAAACCGGGGGATGTTTCTGGTGGGTTGATCTAAATACCGTGGCTCGGAAGTCTGGTGCTGGAGCGCCGAGCAGGCGTGCCGCTGGTCCTGACCCTGGTTCGGGTCCAGGCCCTGGCCCTGGCCCTGACCCTGAACCCTGGCCCTACTCCTGGCATTTTTTTTTAAACCTCTTCACCTTTCCCTTCTTACTGTATATGTTTGGCTAAAAGGAACAGACAGAAAAACGACAGAAAATCGTAACCGGATAAGTGTCAGTAGATGACTGGAATTACCTTGCTGCGACCCCTTGTGATAATGAAGCATCATTAGCAGAGCTTTCGCAAGAGCTTATCTTCCCCTCAGAGTGGATAATTACTTCTCAGCCTTTTCAAGGCCGCATATTAGAATTTCGCCTTCATGAAACCAAAGGGCAAAGTACTTTGTTAACTTTAGTGGTTACACATTGGGTCACTGAATGGGATTTAACAAGGTAAATACATTTTCCTACCAACTTTTTTACTTGCTCAAGTAATCAGGAGGGCACAACGGATATTGATTATGGTAGGAAAGGTAGACGTCTTATCACATGACAGTGCTGGGTCAGGGCTGTGGTCTGGCAGAGACACAGTCTCTGAGTGCCGTGTGAGTGACACATCATTTCCTTGGTAACCCCCCTGTCCCTCCTCCCCAAACACCCACACCTCACCCGCTACCATCCCCACACATACACACACCAACACCATCTCCTCCCCCAATCTATTTTCTGCCTGGCTAAGCTTATGAAAGTGCATATAATCTTTCTGATTCCTGCCACCAAATTCCCCGTTCGGCTTCCTTCTGTTTCCTTCTCTTCTGAGCAGCAACATAAATAAATAGTGCTGAAGGAACTTAGAGGGATATGGCGATTGGAAAAAGTCTGGAAACTCAGCAGCTATGCTGTATTAAAATTCATATTTTTAGGGGGGGGGATTTAGTAATGCATAGTTCAACTACCACAGATGTGCTGTTTGACCAAACAACCTTCTAACTTAACAGGCATTCGGAAAATCGAAGGGTGAATTTGCTGAGAAAGTGGATTTTTCCTTAGTTTTAACATGAGGCAGGGTAATCAATAGGATCTTTTTGGAATTGCAAATACGCTGTTTGTTTACATTCCAAATTGTGCCTGCGGCCTCATCTGTCTCGTCTTCAGAGTGTATTCAAACACAAGCTGCTGTCAAAGGATTACAAAGGTGTGCGGTGTGTTTGTATCGGAATTACACAAGCACTACATAAACAACAAGAAGGAAATTCCATTAGCCACCAAATTAGCTTCATGTGTCTTTTTTCATTAAGGGCTTGAGGTCGTGCACAAACATGACTTGCACGGGAAACTGGAGCTAATAAAATGCACCGCGGAAAATTAGCAAGAAGAATGAGGACAAATCAGAAGCGCCGGGCATAAAAAGACTACATTTCCAGGATGGGAAATGACCATATTACAGTGGCATGCAAAAATTATACACGTCTGTTGCTGTGGAATTTAAGACTCTTTTGAGGGCATCATTTGAGGGCATTTCTGCTTCATTGGGACAGAGACAGTGATGAGCAATAGGATATGGAATTCAAGGAGAGGGGAGGACATGTAGGAAACAACCTTGGCTGGATTCAAACGCGGGTGCTTGTAGTTAGGGTTGGAAATGAGTGTGTATTTGTAGAGTGGTATTATGTACAGCAAGTTATAAGTGAGTAGTGTTACTCTGTGAAATACCTGTGTGGTGTGTTCACTTAAAGCCTCACTCATCTGTTAGCCAAAGTATGGGAATATTCTTTGACGCCCAACAGCAAGACGTCTTAAGCCCTTTGAATCCCACATCTTTCCAGGCAATTCAGCCACAGTATTTGAGGCCAAGGTGCCTTGAAAATTAAATGGGCTCCCATGAGAACAGCTCGCGTGTATCAAAGTGACATGTTCTCATCTATAATCTGCCAGTCATCCATCCCTTTACCAAAAAATCGACCATCGCAGGGGATAATTGATTCAAGGAGCTGGTTGCCATTGAGAAATCTAACTGTCGCGGGTTAAGGTGATTGCATGCAGGGTCACCCATCTCCCATTTGAGCTGTCACTTCAAAATAAAAGTAGCTGATTCTTAATATAGACAACAAACTGGACACTGTGTCTTCCAATTAAGTGAGGGTTAGGGTCCACTTAGGGTAAAAGAGTAAACTTTAAAATTAAATGTAAATGTATTAAATGAAACATTTTCCTTACTTTTATCTATCTCTACACCATAGGAAGTGTGTGTATAGTGTATTGTTGCAGACTTGTTGATGACTGTAATAGAGAGGGTCCAGGGACCTTAGTGCTCTAGGGACCCAGAGAAGGTGCTGTTGAGTTCAGTCACTGGCTCCTGGATGTGGTCCAGGGTCGACCAAGCAGGTCTCCCTCCAGGTGTGTCTGATACATGCGGCCAGTAAAGCAATGCAAGAATGCTTAGCATCGACGAGGTTATTCAAACAGACTGGGAGCTAGTGAACATACAGCAGGGCCAGCTCCATCTAGCTTAGCCTCAGGAACATACTGACTGATTGCGCTGCCCTTTGTTCTCCATGGAACAGACGGGGGATATTACATCCACCTGTTACGGCTTGAGCCTCAGCGTATCATCCAAAGACCTCACGTGACCACCCTGCGTGTCTCTCTCTTGTTGCTCAACTGCGATAGTCGTATCACGTCCTCACGCTCCGAAGTCGTGTGTGACACTAACTGCGCCCTTGATAGTTCTGCATTATGCAAACCACGGGGTGAGTCAGAGAGCTGCTCCGAGACATGGATGCTGCGAACCCCCCCTCCCCTTTGGCCGAACAAGCCCTTGTCCCTCTCACCCTCGACCAGGGTCACCAGGTCTCTGTTGGCTCGCGGCCTCGTCGGCAGGGAGCTGCGGCCACGCTGCGCGTCCAGGTCGCCACCTCAGGGAAAGTCACCTGCCTCCTCCTGCCCTCCCGCCACCCCCCCTCCACCCCCCCCCCAACCTCCAACCACTCGGAGGGGTCACCGACCGCGGGCCACGGGGGAAAACATCCGGTTGTTGGTATGCAAATGTGAAGGGGACGAGGAGCGCTCACCTTGACAGCGTGGTGGGGAGAAGCGGGGCTGGAGGGGACGCCGAGCGCAGGACACACCCCGCGGGGTCGGGCACGCACCCCCACAAGCCGGCTGGAGGGTTACGATTGTGCATGCTAATTTACACAATGGACTGGCTATAGGCCACCAGCACAAATGCTAATCGGAGCGGCGGCAACAGGGAAATGGATAAACCGGCATGGGAGACTGGGACCGCGGCTAGGAGACATGCAAATGGTTCCCAAATACCTTTTTGCACAAGCATTTTATTGATGTTTTTTTCTTTCGTGAACGGTCCCTGCGCGCCCGCACATGCGCCACAGATTGTTATTTATCTATATTTTGTTTCATGGGGTTTACAATATGCCATGTTTTTTTTTGGGGGGGAGCGGCGCGGCCGGGCTGTGTGGGAAGAGCCGGATGCAGAGATCAGGGAGGGCGGGGTGTGTCCTCACCCCCGCACATGGCGGGAGAGGCGGCGGCCCATCCATCGCCGGGGCAGAGTGAGCTCCACATGCAAATGCGGCCAGCCAAGCGCAAAACTCTTTTAACCTCCATAGAAAGCGCTGGAATTATGAAACGGAGAGCACTTTCCCATCCTCCCCGAAAAAGATATAAGATAAAAGATATAACCAAAGAAACACAGGGAGGGAGACAGGCTTTCACTGTGGTAAAAAAACACAAAAGCATTTAGACAAAATGACGGATTCCTTTTCGCTTCTCACACATCTGATAAAACGATCAGGATTTTGTGCCGTGCACGTTGTTGAGATTACAGCCCGTCAAACAGACACGCGGGGTCTTTCCACAGCTGAAATTAGAACCTCTGTAGCGGGAGTTCGGAGTAACCCTGTTACACGGCCGTGAACCAATATGCAGGACCATTTCACATCACGTAGGACAACAGGAGCGAGGCAGAAGGAGAGAGGAACTGTGGAGGGAAGCGGGCAAGGTGCGCCGGGTAAATTCACTGTGACAAGCAACACAAAGGCACTCATCTTCTCTGCTGTGTCGTTGTTTTGGCTCCGTTTTTTAGGTGTTAGGGCTATTGTCTGCGGCAATTACTATTGGCAGAGACTGTGTTTTGCTGGCATAATGGAAGTTTGAGTCGAACGCTTTGAGTCGGAACCACTGCGCCATATCTGTCCCCCTGACAACGCGACATAATGATGAGGTGGTGTTACAATGGGAGAGCGTGTCCAAATATAATTTACCAGATAATACGACTAATGTACCCAGTTATCAGCACAGTGTCAAAAACTCCTGAGGAAATTGTATAGGGGGGAGAGAGGAGGGTGGGAGAAAGAGTTTTGGCCACACACATTCATTGGGATGCTGGTGGTGTGTGTGGAGGGGGGGGGGGGTAGGAGGGGGTTGGGCGGCAGTCATGTGGGCTTTCGCTATCAATTTCACAACATCTAATGGAGTTCAGGAATCAATGTGTCACACAGCTGGGCTGGCGTTGTCGCTCGTACGTTACAGCTTCGCCGGAGTCCGGGCTTCTGGAAAACACTACTGGGGGGGGGGAGGAGGAGGGGCTCTGCCGAGTCCAAACGGCGAGCCAGCCGAGTGGAACGCGCCGAGGAATAATTAGCACAATAATGCAGCGAAAAGGAAGCATCCCCGACTTGAGGAAATCAACTGTTAAGGAACATCTGAGGCCGCGGCAAGCTGCGCCCGAGCATATGCTCCTCCGGCGGCAGAGCGGCGCCCGCCGACGCCCGGCCGCCAGAGAGAAGCACCTATTTATAGACCCAAAACGTCTTCGACTTCACTGGTTCCACAAGATGTGCCCCTCTCTCGTGTGGCACTCGCTGGCAAGCGGGAAAGAAAAAAAACTGAACAACAACAAAAACAGGCCCGAGTTCAATAGACTGGATGGTGTAGTACATAAACCCGGGATCAACTTTAATCACTGAACCCACCATGAGGGGGGTGGTAATATGGGCTGCATAAAAGGGACACATGCTGAGAGGGCTCTTAACAGGAGTGGCTCGCATTCTAATAAAATCTCACTTTATTAGGTTCATAGGAAGGAGAAACAGAAGCCACATGTTGGATGCTCTCTTGTGTGAAACACGGCAGGAGTCTCCCTGCACACTCCTGTAGGTTTACACTCTTGTAAACCGAAATAATTACGCAGAGGAGTTCTTACTTTTTCTCAATAACGATACTTTTCCCACAGTCGCAAATAAAACCTGTCCTTTCCCATTACGATTGTTTGTTGTTATTAGTTCTGGTGGAGTGACCAGGGCATACTTCCAGTTGCCTTTTTTATGGACTGCACCCTCTGCACACCTCCTCATCCATCAACTCCAGAGAGTTTCATCCAGCGGTGTTTATTAGACATGGCGGAGGCCACCTCATGTAATCAGGAGCTCGTGGCAGCATGGAGTAATTATCTGTACCTTCAGACCACCCACACATGTTCCTCTGCGGGGACCTATAGCAGGAGCTCCTCTCAATAGGGGTATTTATTCATGAAATTAAAGTGCAATTAAAACTGGTCGGCTGCTGAAGGTGATTACGCTCATTTGCATAGTGAACTGAAATTGTTTCCTTTTTTTTTTTCCTTCGCAAGGTGCCTCTGCAATCCTCCCTCGATATGTTTCAATTTTGTTTTTGCAGGATTTTTTCTTTTACTCCTTAACATATGCATGTTGCCACCTCTGAGTTTTTGGGTCCAAAAGAAAGTTTAATGTTTCTTTTAAAAGCGGTTTAATTTAAAGTTAATTTGTCTGAACGAGATGTCGAGATATCAATCAGCTCTCCCTGTGACAGTCAAAACAATGGAGAGGAGAGATTAAACTCGGCTCAATCCATGAGGAACTTTATGCCATCAATAAACACCAGACAACTCGTAAACAAGAAGCTAAAACCCAATCCCCAAAGATAAACAATAGCATTTCGCTCTCATATTTCCGAAGCACAACGCCATCTAATTTACAATGTTGCTCGTGTTTGGAGGCAAATGGGGAGCCATTATGTGAGCCAGAGACCAAGGAGAAACTCATTACTTCTCACATTATCACTCTAGAAGCCGTGGACGAAACGCAAAAGTTGAACATTCCAGCCCTGTCAGAGGCTAAAGCGCGTCTCAGCCAGGATGTGGAAGGACCCCTCTCGGCTGATTGGCCGGGGCGTCCAGGCCGTGCCTGATATTGGGTGACGGGATGTCATGACTGCTCCAGCTGTCAGACACACAGCTGTCCTCGTTCCCCTCGAGTGAGCGGGGCTGCAGTTGCCCTGCAGCCAGATCATGTGTGTGTGTGCTGCACGCGCACAGGCACTTGTGTCTGGGTGCATGGGCGTGTTCTCGTGCGTTTGTGTGTGTGTGTGCGTGGTGCTTGCACACATGCGCCTGTGTATATGTGTGTGTGTGCGCACACAAAGATACAGCCCAACAAACCCATTCAAGGAGAGAAAGACGTATGCACCCAGCGACACAACAGTCGCGGCAGGGGCAAGCTGCAGTCGTCCACACTCTCTAGTCCAGTAAATACACTGTCCCTCTGGGCTGAAGCCATTTGTATGGCTGTAAAAAACAATAATATCGGACGTCGCCCTCTCTCATTCGTTCATGCTCATTCGATAATCATCAGCCTCCTCCATAGAATTGGGATTCGCCATGGCCTCCACAATATCTCCAGAGTAATCTTGTGTTGCTGTTGAAGCCAGAGGAAAAAGCCAAGATGGAAAAGATGGTAAAACCCAAGCCACAGAGATCTGATCTCGTATTAACACCCAGCCCTATCATTAAAATGCTAATATTTTTGCAGATGCGGAGAGGAGAAGTAGTCAAACATTTATCAGGGAGGCTGTGGGAGAAAGCATAATGGACTTTGAGGGTGCACCATTGTTCGGGGGTGTTTAACATACACTGCTGGAATGAAATAGGCTGCCTCTCATAAATAAATAGGCAGAGAGCCTATGCTAATTAGCTCTCTGGAGCGGCTTAGGTAACAAGGACTGGCAGACTGAAGTAATAGACGCATGCATGGCAAATGCTAATGCGAGGATGAGAGCGAGCGACCAGCGGTGCACTACAGAGGCCGTGGCGTTTACCTACACACAGAGAGAGAGAGAGAGAGAGGAAGAGAGCGAGAGATAATGTGAGAGAGGGAGAGAGAGAGTGAGAGAGAGAGAGGGGTGGGGGGTGGTGTTAGAAAAAAGGCCAGAGGAGAAAGCTGACCCGTGCGCACGTGCCACGATTGATTTGACGACCTTGCGGGTCCCCGCGGGGACGTTTCCTTCAACCCTCCCCTGGGCAACGCTGGGAGCTCCGGGGCGCCGGCGGGCGCTATTGACGGGCATATGGAAGCCGTCAACCTGTGATGAATGGACACTCGCTGAATCAAATGTTCTCGGATTAATCTGCTGAAGGCGTTGTCGTTACGGGGGTCTTGATGGGTGAATTAATAAGGTGATTTAACGAGTGGTTGTTATGGTGTTGTGGCGTGGAACTGACAAGATGACCCTGGGACTGCAGACCCCCCCCCCCCACACACACACACACATTTCCTTTGAGACTGTAGATGGAGATCTCTGTTGATAGGCTTGCATCGGGTGCTCAGGGCTACTATCGAGGCTGAGGGCACGCGAGCTTGACTCTAGAATCCATCGAGGGATCTTTTTAAAAGTGCTCTCCGGCTGCTCTCTGAGAAAATGTAAATGCCGGCAAAATGAACATACCCTCACACCATTACCACCCTGGACACCAGAGGACTAAGGAGGGAATTTTGGCTCTGGCACCATGACACACACACACACACACAGACGTCAACAATACACACCATCCATGCTCCATCTGGTCAAGTGGAGGGCATTGAAAATAACTGCCGCCCCCAGAGGTGTGGAGGGGTGGAGGCAGAGAGGGATGAGGTGGAGGTAACAGGGTGAGGAGATGGAGGTAGAGGGTGATGAGGTGGAGGTAACAGGGTGATGAGGTGGAGGTAACATGGTGAGGAGGTGGAGGTAACAGGGTGAGGAGGTGGAGGTAACAGGGTGAGGAGGTGGAGGTGGAGGGTGATGAGGTGGAGGTAGAGAGGGATGAGGTGGAGGTAACAGGGTGAGGAGGTGGAGGTAGAGGGTGATGAGGTGGAGGCAGAGAGGGATGAGGTGGAGGTAACAGGGTGAGGAGGTGGAGGTAGAGGGTGATGAGGTGGAGGTAGAGAGGGATGAGGTGGAGGTAACAGGGTGATGAGGTGGAGGTAACAGGGTGAGGAGGTGGAGGTAGAGGGTGAGGAGGTGGAGGTAGAGGGTGATGAGGTGGAGGTAGAGAGGGATGAGGTGGAGGTAACAGGGTGAGGAGGTGGAGGTAGAGGGTGATGAGGTGGAGGCAGAGAGGGATGAGGTGGAGGTAACAGGGTGAGGAGGTGGAGGTAACAGGGTGATGAGGTGGAGGTAGAGAGGGATGCGGTGGAGGTAACAGGGTGATGAGGTGGAGGTAACAGGGTGAGGAGGTGGAGGTAGAGGGTGATGAGGTGGAGGTAGAGAGGGATGAGGTGGAGGTAACAGGGTGAGGAGGTGGAGGTAGAGGGTGATGAGGTGGAGGCAGAGAGGGATGAGGTGGAGGTAACAGGGTGAGGAGATGGAGGTAGAGGGTGATGAGGTGGAGGTAACAGGGTGAGGAGATGGAGGTAGAGGGTGATGAGGTGGAGGTAACAGGGTGATGAGGTGGAGGTAACAGGGTGAGGAGGTGGAGGTAGAGGGTGATGAGGTGGAGGCAGAGAGGGATGAGGTGGAGGTAACAGGGTGAGGAGATGGAGGTAGAGGGTGATGAGGTGGAGGTAACAGGGTGATGAGGTGGAGGCAGAGAGGGATGAGGTGGAGATAACAGGGTGAGGAGATGGAGGTAGAGGGTGATGAGGTGGAGGTAACAGGGTGATGAGGTGGAGGTAACAGGGTGAGGAGGTGGAGGTAACAGGGTGAGGAGGTGGAGGTGGAGGGTGATGAGGTGGAGGTAGAGAGGGATGAGGTGGAGGCAGAGAGGGATGAGGTGGAGGTAACAGGGTGAGGAGGTGGAGGTAGAGGGTGATGAGGTGGAGGCAGAGAGGGATGAGGTGGAGGTAACAGGGTGAGGAGGTGGAGGTAGAGGGTGATGAGGTGGAGGTAGAGAGGGATGAGGTGGAGGTAACAGGGTGATGAGGTGGAGGTAACAGGGTGAGGAGGTGGAGGTAGAGGGTGAGGAGGTGGAGGTAGAGGGTGATGAGGTGGAGGTAGAGAGGGATGAGGTGGAGGTAACAGGGTGAGGAGGTGGAGGTAGAGGGTGATGAGGTGGAGGCAGAGAGGGATGAGGTGGAGGTAACAGGGTGAGGAGATGGAGGTAGAGGGTGATGAGGTGGAGGTAACAGGGTGAGGAGATGGAGGTAGAGGGTGATGAGGTGGAGGTAACAGGGTGATGAGGTGGAGGTAACAGGGTGAGGAGGTGGAGGTAGAGGGTGATGAGGTGGAGGCAGAGAGGGATGAGGTGGAGGTAACAGGGTGAGGAGATGGAGGTAGAGGGTGATGAGGTGGAGGTAACAGGGTGATGAGGTGGAGGTAACAGGGTGAGGAGGTGGAGGTAACAGGGTGAGGAGGTGGAGGTGGAGGGTGATGAGGTGGAGGTAGAGAGGGATGAGGTGGAGGTAACAGGGTGAGGAGGTGGAGGTAGAGGGTGATGAGGTGGAGGCAGAGAGGGATGAGGTGGAGGTAACAGGGTGAGGAGGTGGAGGTAGAGGGTGATGAGGTGGAGGTAGAGAGGGATGAGGTGGAGGTAACAGGGTGAGGAGGTGGAGGTAGAGGGTGAGGAGGTGGAGGTAGAGGGTGATGAGGTGGAGGTAGAGAGGGATGAGGTGGAGGTAACAGGGTGAGGAGGTGGAGGTAGAGGGTGATGAGGTGGAGGTAGAGAGGGATGAGGTGGAGGTAACAGGGTGAGGAGGTGGAGGTAGAGGGTGATGAGGTGGAGGTAGAGAGGGATGAGGTGGAGGTAACAGGGTGAGGAGGTGGAGGTAGAGGGTGATGAGGTGGAGGTAACAGGGTGAGGAGTTGGAGGTAGAGGGTGATGAGGTGGAGGTAGAGAGGGATGAGGTGGAGGTAACAGGGTGAGGAGGTGGAGGTAGAGGGTGATGAGGTGGAGGTAGAGAGGGATGAGGTGGAGGTAACAGGGTGAGGAGGTGGAGGTAGAGGGTGATGAGGTGGAGGTAACAGGGTGAGGAGGTGGAGGTAGAGGGTGATGAGGTGGAGGTAGAGAGGGATGAGGTGGAGGTAACAGGGTGAGGAGGTGGAGGTAACAGGGTGAGGAGGTGGAGGTAGAGGGTGATGAGGTGGAGGTAGAGAGGGATGAGGTGGAGGTAACAGGGTGAGGAGTTGGAGGTAGAGGGTGATGAGGTGGAGGTAGAGAGGGATGAGGTGGAGGTAACAGGGTGAGGAGGTAGAGGTAGAGGGTGATGAGGTGGAGCGTTTGATACAAGCGGTCGATGAGAACACGGATGGTGCCTCCATGCTGTTTGGGAACTAAAACACTCCACTGGACAGTCATGTGGCTCATGTTCACCCTCTCGCTCCATCAAACTACACACCGTCCAGGGCAATCTACAGCTCACGAGCCCCTGGCGCCGCTAGCATGTTCCTGGCGGGATGGTTTACAGCCTTCCGAGCGGAATCCGAATGGATCCCTGGCTGACACGGAGCGTGCTCCTGTCGAGCTGCATGCAGATTAGCAGTGAGATGCTAATTTCCCTTAATGTCACTTCCAGGGATGAAACAGCAGCTTCCGCAATCCCCCCCCCCTCCCTCCCCCCCCCCCCTCCCTCGAACATGCAAAGACAATAAACTACATTGGCATTCAGAAGCTGTCAACTCAGCTGGTATCATCAAAGCCATCTGACAGCTGATATATGAAGTGTGCCCCGCGCCCCACCCAGCCCGTTCCCCCCCACCCCCCCCCCCCCCCGCCTCCACATGCTCTCGCATGTGGCTTCTACCCAGGGGGCCTTTTCCATCTCTCCCACCGTCAGCCTTTAAATGTGTGTGCACTCTTCACTATCAATGGGGGAAAATATAGCTGTCAAGAGTCCCTTTTGTCCACTGCCCTGCACCGACCGACAGTGGGAGTCGTATGTCTTTACGGTCGGACTGAGAGTGGGGAAGGGGGTCACCAACCTCCGATCGCTCCGCATGCTGCCAGTGTGGTTCAGAAACGGGGCAGTCAAGCTTGGAGCGGTGGATTGGTGTGTGTGTGTGTCTGTGTGTGGGTGTGTGTGTGTGGGGGGCGGGGGGCGGGGTGCATCTGTCTAACTCGTGCTGTGATCTGATGGGCAGGATGGTGAATGGGTTGGGATGACTACCTTGTCGAAATGCATAGAGCTGAATACCCACTGACCTTTCAGATGATTTAAGGTTAATTCTGAACAATTTCAATTTACTGTTTGACAATGCGATCCTTTTAAAAGCCTTATAAATAGCTGACAAGAACAAAAAAACCCTGAGTGTTCTCATGTGAGGTCCTGGAATTTGTTAAAGGACTATCAAAAATGGACCGGGGTTGCTTTGAAGCGTAAAAGAATGTTATTGTGGAGAAAATATCCTCCAGAAGCCACTGAGGATCAAGTCGTCAACATGACCCTCTAATGTCACTTGGACAGGTCCACTATTAGGTCACTTGCTCGCGTCACCGTGCTTTTGAACAAGAATAATGTTCAAATCAATTTTGTGGGGCTTGTGAAAGCCCCTACTGTTTGGGCCTGAGGAGGCACTTACTCCAGATCCTCTGACCCCTTTCTCCTCTTTCACCAGGCGCTGTGTCGCTTCAAATGATAACAACTTTTCAAACTGTGGGGAAAACAACCTGGGCGCACTTCTCCAACCTAGATCCCCAAGCTCTTAAGCGCCGTTGCCCGGGAGACGAGTCGGCTGTCCAAGTCACTGCAAGCCAAGGAATGAGAGGGGTTGGTGTGTGTGTGTGTGTAAGGTGGGGTGGGGGGGTGGGGGGTGGGGGGGTGGGTGTGGTGGTCAGGAATCAACCTAAGTGCTACCCCCGATACAGATTTGTGTCGGCTTCTCTAATGGCCGAACGATTTATTGTTTCCATCCTCTGATTGGCTCAGGATAGAGCAGGAGTACAATGGGTTCGCCTGGCCCAGATCCCTGTTCAATAACAACACTGTTAGATAGATAACACTGTCTGTCATCCAAACAATGACATTTCGCCGCGAGCCCTGTTTATGCTTTTTCTAAATATTAATTTGCACTGCATGCAATTCCAATGCGCCTCGCTTGTTTCTTTTTCTTTCAGAATTTTTAGGGACATTGTATAGCAAACTTATTTTAAATGTTACTACCATTTTTCAAAAGGTTATCAACCGAGAGTATTATGATAGCAATTATTGTTCCACAGCAACATTGTCATGTTAAATTATCGACGGTAGGTGGCATCATGGAATGGTAAGGTCAATTAGATTGCTCTTACCAGAAAACAAATGTGGAGGGTACACTAATATTTACAGCAGTGAGAGATGGCATAACAAATACAATCCTTTCAAACTTTTCCAGTGGCACACTCGCGGGGTAATTCAATTACTATACCACCAAGGATCCAGGGAATCTGTCGCAGAATGGCTCGTTACAACTCGCTGCTTTGGGTAATGGTATTTCCTCTGCGCGGGGAAATGAAATATAATATCATTAAATAGAGATATGCAGAACTAAGTGTCAACACATCCGTCTTTGGACGTTAGCGCAGTCTGTTCTCGGCGTGCCACGTCGCTCGACGAGACACATCCAGCTCGTCATTGTCACACTGGAAGCTGGGCTACTGGGCCCCGTCCGCCCCTCTGAGACTCGTGCTTGTCAACATGCTCTAGATGGACCCAAGACAGGCAATTAGGAGATGGAGCCCAAACAAGGCTGGCCGGTCTTTTATCCCAAGGGTTTGTGGGTAAGACAGGAAGACTTGAACGAAACATCCCTTCCGCCACTTGACCTACCTTTGTTAAACACACGTGCGCAGTCATATTTCCTTCTTTGTTTAGCGTTGTTGTGTAGCACGTGTTCATTCACATACAGTACGCACGTCCCTGACGCAGATTCACCACACAGTACGCCCATCTCAGCTTTTGCATTCCTGATGAACAAGGCATCATGTTGCGTGTTTCTAAAGCCTCCACTTCATATCGATGACGCCGAAGTGTGCACTTCCGCGCACTCAAACCCGATCGCAAAAGCTTAGATATACTCGAGTCATTGTAAGAACCTGTGCCTATGCACATTTCAAGCTATTGAATCCCAGCGGGACAACAAACAAGTATGCACTTCATGCGCATTACAACACTTGGATAGGAGGGTATAACTTTAAATCAAGCAAAAGACAGAAAGTAAGTGAACGGAGAGAACATGCTAGAGTCTTAGCTTCATGGTAGTCATAGTAACAGTCTGTTCATTTAGCAGATGCTTCTATTCAAAGCGATAGGACAGAGGATTTGAACCTGCCACCTCTAGACATACAGGCACATACTCTCCCACTGAGCTATGCGCACAGCCTATATATATCTCTCTCCGAAACACATAACCCCCAATATATGTGTTAAGTGGGCTTTGAAGAGAGAACAATTATAGAGAAAGGAAGTGTGGGGGTTCCAACCAAAAATCCCCCCCAAAAACGATGCTCCCCAGGAACATTAATCGGTCTCCGTGAGCTTGCTCCGGCTGTGTTGATTTAGTGAGCGCTGGAGAAACAGGGATACAGATGGCCGGAGGTAGTATTTGGGCCTGGGGGTTTGGTGAATTAGAACGTCTGTAGTATCCTTTATCCTGGGTGACACCTCACATGTTTCACACACATTGCGCCACAATTTTCCACTTGTGGCACAGGGCCCATCTAATTCATTTACTTTGGGGGTGGACAGCCTGCTGCTAGATAAGCAGGAGGCTGGAGAATGGTCATTAAGTGCCTTTACATCTTGACCAGGCTCACAAACAAGCATTGACAATCGTCATTGCATTCTCATAAACTCTCGAACCAAAAATAAGCTTTAAGACCTCCCTACATAACATTTGAAATGAAAATGCTTGAATTAAAGACTGATAGATCTGCATTTTGAAATTGTAAATACAGAATCAGTGACTCGGTTAAGTATAGAAACAGTTGGGTATACGTGCATTTTTATCTAGATATTCAGCAAAGAACATACAAATGGGACCAAAGTAGTTGAATATAGATTAGAAAAAAAAATAAACAACTGAGGAAAGAGGAGTATAGACATGTGGTCACTGGTGACAGAAGCAGTATCTCCATGGATCCACCGCAGACACACAGAGGGCCTTGCTCCAATTGTCTAATGGGAGTGTGCACCTGAGCCCAGCGCTGCAGAGCCAGGCGGTGCGGGGGTTTGGTATGCTGAGACTCAGCCCCACAGACAGGCCCAGCCAGCAGCTGGCCAACAGCCCCAGCTGTTTCCTTTTACCAAACCTGATGGATTGATAAATAAACACCAAACAAAAACTGCCAAATGCGTCTCCTCCACTGCATGTGGCCAAACTGCGTGCCAAAACCTGCATTTGCTTTTGTTCATGACAGAGAGAGTCTCTACAGTACGGTAGGGTTCAGTGTGTATCCAAAATAGGTGATAACGTGACGCATTGTACGAAGAAAATAGCTTCTCTGTGTGTTGTTAATTATGACCAGGGCTGAAGGGAAGTTTTAATTTCTTTCTTAAAAACAAATGATTCAAAATGAAGTTTAGGATGAAATGAGTCAGAAATGTGGCTTCACACCATATACTGCATGTTACACAATAACTCATTTTGTTATCGAGGGATTACAATATGCCAGTTGTGAAGCAAACAGTTCAGGAAACTGTTGGGATCAAATACTGCAAGGAGCCATAGCTACAATCCATGTAACCGAGGCATTCCTGTGGCTGATTGGCCATCATGTTTGAAGTTCTCTGGACGTTTGCACTACTCCATGGGTGAAGGCGTTGGAATGTCATGCTTAAGAGCCTTCATGTCCCAATTTCATGGCCCTTGGACCATTTATATTTTCTGAGCTTGAAACACTGTCACATGCCCACCTTGTCCACCATTGTACTTTTCAAATGGCCACAATCAGGCACGGCTAGTGGCCATGCTACCGCCACATGTAACCTGCCTCTAATTGGATTTCCAGCACATAGCATGTGGTTAGGCCTCATTGTTATAATTATATAGGCTACTGTGGACAATCTTTAATGAAACAATTTGAATCTGGTAGAGGTTTTGAAACTCAGTGATGTGCTCCAGCCAACTACAGTGGCTTTTTGACACCGCTCTGGATTAATAACCAGTCTAAATGGTACAAGTCAAAGGTAATTGCTTGAAAGAGTGTTGTTAGCGGTCATTTTGTTGGTCAGAAAGGCATGACTTGACCAGAGTTTCACTTGAGCACACAGACAAATTCAATGACAAGGGTTTCGTCTGCATGTAAATAGAACGATGAAAAGGAACTTTTTTTCTCCCCTTCTGCCTTCTTCCTGACACTCTTTTAAATGTGACACACTTCTGCAGGCAGTCTATTGTACATTCAACTTGCAAGTCACGCACATTTTGCTAAACACCGCTCAGAGAGGTAATGTAATCGGGGGAAGCCATATTCTTGTCTCACAGAATATCCAATATTTTGGAAATGGGATTCAGCGTATTCTCATCAAACCCCTGGCGTGAAATATGAGAAATATTTATAGCTTTAGTATTTGCCAGAATAATATGCTAGCCAGGTGAATTAATCACATTGGCAGGGAGTGACAAACCAGTGCAGTGTGACATAAATAAAATGGGAATGAAAGGATGGAGAGAAAAAATGCTTATAATCGTCTTTTAGATTGAGCTCTTTTGGCCTGTTTCAAAAGAAAGGGCAAGTCTGGGGATGATACAAGCTGATGCTGCCGGCATTCAAAATTCTCCAGCACTCAAAAAACAGCATTTGTAGGATTATCCAATGCAAAAGGCAGGTGAGTGAATGGTTTATAGCTGTTATGGGAATTTGAAACTGAGATGTGGAGAAATAGTTACTGACAAAGACTATTATAAATGTACAAAATATTGTACATTTAATTTGAATGGACAGTAATACTACAATACACAACATGGGCTATTTGAAAGTTTGATACGGTTTTGCCTTTTGCCTTGCGAAATAGACTCTTACCCTACCCCTAAGCCCTCAATGTTTTGTTGGTAGTAAGGTATATATATATACCTTAACACAATTGTATATACACAGGAACTGATATGCAGCTACACTTCATTACGGTTCAACGGTAAGTTCTTATACAAGAGAATCTCCCCCTTGGTATGGGGAGATTGAGCTTTCCAGAGGTGAGTAGATAAGTTAGCATCTTATTTTGGTAAAAAAAAATCTTTCAACTGCCCAGTTACAAAATCTGCTTACCCCTTATACGCCTCCCCCATACTGTGCCTCCTTACACTTATAACTTTTGCCTTATATAATGACCTATACTGCTAACACTTGATACAATTTACGAGGACGTAGCAATCCATATTTCACTTTAGGTATTGCTATGTTGTTATATGACTGTTCATGTAGCCCAAATGTAACAGATTATATATTATTGCCACATACTGCATTTTGAAGATAGTCATCTATTATCTTACAGCTAGACCTTAGGATGTTGACTCTTAGGGTCACAGTTGGAAAGACCTGTGATGGAAACAAACCAGTTAAGTCTGAATTAGTGACCCGTTCACCAAAGGTCAACAACAGCCTTGCCTCCCGTATTCAACTGCTTTGTCGGAGGGGCTGATTGATAGCAAGCTCATATCATCCCGAGCTATTGAGGCGGCCAAAAAAGGGGCAATTGGATTGGGCTGGATTATGACTGACATTGTGATAGCACTTCCTTTAGAAGTCGTCCTTCCATAGTTGTGGCCGGAGCATTAACGAAGGATCGTTTCTGATATCGCGCTTGGAAATACAAAAGGGGGCAAGTCCGTCACACACAAGGGGTCAGGGGAATCAACTGAATCCCACAGGCTGGCTGGGGCCTCGGTGGGGGTCCATTTCTCAAACGAGATAAAGTGCTGTTGTGTCCGAGTTTACATCTGCCCGGTTTCTCCTTTTGGGGGTAGATTCCATTCAGCCTCCCCCCCCCCCCAACCACACACACACACTTCCCCCCATCCCTGTTTCCTTATCTCTGATGCACAGCCAACTGTATAGCCCAACACCGCCTCAGTACGACAAGTGTAAGATAAACTTGACAGATCAACTTTTTCGATAGTCACCAAGCCTTTAAACAAGCGGGGCCTTTAATCTGATAATCCTCCAATGAAAGATTAGGTGTGGGAAGTATTATTGTGTTGTCAGTCTTCCTTACAGGGTCACATGGGCTTTGGTTTCCAGGTTAGACATCCTTCTCCAAATCCCAGACAAAGTGTCTCATCCTGGCAGGCGAACAGCTACAGTTCAGCTATGGTTAATCAGCAGGCCACACTTAACTGATTGCCGCTAAGAAACTTAATTATTGGTAGAATAACAAATATCGTTGCATTATGTCAAAAGCCAACTAAAAAGGCATTAGTTCCACCTCAAATTGATGGTTTTAATCAAGTTTATGATTGTTATGTTTTTTTTTCTTCTTCCTGTTCTGTCAGTTTACATTTACATTTAGTCATTTAGCAGACGCTCTTATCCAGAGCGACTTACAGTAAGTACAGGGACATTCTCCCGAGGCAAGTAGGGTGAAGTGCCTTGCCCAAGGACACAACGTCAGTTGGCATGACCGGGAATCGAACTGGCAACCTTCGGATTACTAGTCCGACTATCTCACCGCTCAGCCGCCTGACTCCCGCAATTGGCAACATTAGTGTTAACTCATTAGTGTGTTATTGTGATTATTGTTCTAAACTGCCCATACGATTTTAAACAACATTTATCCCGAAACC
Organism: Osmerus eperlanus; assembly: GCF_963692335.1. NCBI lineage: Eukaryota > Metazoa > Chordata > Actinopteri > Osmeriformes > Osmeridae > Osmerus > Osmerus eperlanus. The sequence goes on from NC_085040.1 coordinate 6,415,286, forward strand.
TCCAAGCTGTAATCAACCATCCAGACAATTAGTGCCTATGGTCTGACTGTTATCACTTGAGGAGGGCCACGGAGTTGAGGAGTAATTCAAACATTCTTCTAACTTCCAATTTTTTTTCTTCTCCCGAAGTTGTAATTATGGTCTATTAAAATGCAAATGATGTCAATGGCAGAGGAGTGCTAATCACTCACGGTCTGCTTATGGGCAGTGTGGCCCCGCGTTAGAGAAGCCAGCGCAGACAAGCCTAGGAGGAGCACGTGGATCCGCTATCTGGAAGGGATTTGTTGAATTAAGATCCTTATTTGATGAAAAGCTTGAATCTCCAGGGGACAATTAATCAAAAAAAAATGTATGACGACATCATTAAGATACAGAGGTTTTGCGCCGGAAATAGCCGTTTTCTTTCTGGTTCTGGACTGAAACCGTACCGCCGTGTTGGCGCGAGAAGAAAACAGCAAATCAAGCACACAGCCTCTGTGCATGTGCAGTCCAATATGTCGTCCCGAAGCAACCGCTTGAAGGGTGCATTTATTAATGTGCCGCCCTGGCTAGACTATGTGTAAACACCACGGGCTCCACATGAATGCAAAGGCTGCATACATCAATGCATGCGTGACGCGAGCTCAGGGCAGTCACGTCCCCTCACAACGTCGACTGGTATCCCCACAGAACTACGTTCCCTTTAACATGTGAGCGATGTAACCATGCACTGTATGTGCGTGGGTTGCATTGCTCCTGTTTTACTATGCATTACATCAAGCCTAGGGGGGATTAAGGCTTATCTATGGTACAGTTAACCATATGCTTTGACACAACAAGGCCGTGTTCCTGTTATCAAAAGGGTCGGCCGGTGACAAGAGTGTTGCTGTTAATAACCGGTGTGAACAGTGCACACAATATGCACGGGGTTCAGGCAAATGTGGACGTGTTTTCTGTCGATTTGCAGGTGGCTCGTAACAAAGGACCTAAATTGTATGATAATGACTGTTTGTCAGTGTAATCACGGTGATCACCATGACAGATATTCCTCCTGCTAATACAATGCAAATTCAACTTGAAATCGCTTGAGGACAGGAAAACGGCTGATCCTCCATCAGGGCAGGATAGCATCGCACACGCACGCCCGGACGGTATGGAAAATGGACGCTCTGCACCGCACATTCAGAGAGCACCGGCCAGCTGTCGTTGTAAAGTGCTTTTCTAATCACGGGCGAGAGGATTTGCGAGAATATAAATAGCACTTTCATTAGATCGATATCGCCGGCTCGCCCTTCCCTCCGTGGGCCAACATTAAGAGCACTAGCCTGGTAATAATGGGAGACTGGTTGGACACACTACACAGCATTCTGTTTGATCACAGGGGGGGAGAGGAGGGGGAGGTATCCCCCAGGGTCCAGTCTCCGGCCCACTGATGAATTCATCCTCCTGATTGGCCCTCTGGGACACCGGCCGAGAGAGAGAGAGAGAGAGAGAGAGAGAGAGAGAGAGAGAGAGAGAGAGAGAGAGAGAGAGAGAGGGCCATTGATTTGTCATTAGAGAGATCATTGCATTGGAAATTGAATTTATTTGGATCTTAAAAACATGACAGAGATGTGTGCCTTGCGACCCACAGGCCTTTCGATTTGAGAGGATACTGTGTGCCTTATGGAATGCCTGCGGCCTTACCACAACATGTTCATATGTCGGACTTCATGCATAGTATCCAATGTATAAGTATGTAGGTGAGTAGTATGTGTACTTGAGTCTTCCTAACCACTTCACATGATATACCAACAGACTATTTCATGCGAGGTTGTCTGATGTATACTGTCATGAGAAAGCAATTTCCATACATCAGCTCTGAAACTAAATGATGCTAGAATTCATTGCAAGACATGATCTTATCCTCCAATTTGAACTGGGACACATTCTATTTTTAATCGCCCCTAAGAAGTTTCTCGCTGTGTTACTCCTACGCTGAACTCGCGCCTCTAGAAACGGTGACATTATCATAATAGGCCAAATTAACACTCCATCCTTCACCTGAAGCCATTACAGTTCAGAACAGAGGAAGGGGTCGTTTCTGGTACCACACATATGCAAAGCTTTTACAGTGGCTGTAAATCTTATCAAGGTGAGGTAAAGTGTTTACCCCGCTAATTTATTTCAGCAAAAACCAGACCGCTGACCCATAAAATGAGCTAAGATAATAGTGACCTTAACATGGTCTTCTGCACAGGGAGGTAATTGCCAAGGCTCCAGATCAATCAATATTGACTTTCTTATTTTCCCCCATCCCCCTCACTATTTCTTTAGCTGAATGTGTAAAATTGGCTTCAGACGGATATTCTTAATAGGTTAACCTTTATCTATCTAACACGTTCACTTATCTGTACAAGTATGGATTTTGCCAGTCAAGCTGTTTTACAGGATAGTCAGTCTTAAAAGTCCAAAGGAGGCGGTGAGTACTAACATTCAAGTATTTTATAGACTATTCGTGTAGTTTCTCCCTTCGGGATGCCTAGAGTGTATGCTGTTGTGCACACTTCATTAAAAAAGAGGCACCTCAACTACTGATAAGAGTGTGACCAATCGCACTGCAACAAACGTCTGAATCCATAGCATCAGTCGAGTTATTTACAGCTTGTCAATACATTGTTGAGAGAGAAACACACCTTTGCTTGCACAATCACAGAGAGCTTGAAGGCCATTTCATTTTCCCTCAAATTTCCAAGGTACTGTAGGGCACAGACTTAGCAGACATTTTCATCTTGACTTGATGAATCTTACAATCTTCCTTTCCTTGCCACGCTGAAGTAATTTATTTTCTATATCTCCAAGCTATATTTTCCAGTTAATATTTCTTCTTTTTTTTCTCACAACCTGACAAAAGATGCCACAAGGGATGATAAGATTTCTGAAACCTTTGCACTCCAACACCATAGCATGCCCCATGGCTCCAGATATTTTATGGAGAAAAAGGATTTCACTTTTCATAGAATAACTGAAACATTTAATGAAATCAATGTTTTCCTCAAGAAAATAAGTCACGTTAACATTAGATTACTATTAAAAATATATGTATGGACACATAATGTTCATAAATACACATACAGTTTTATTTGTTTAAAGAAGATGCATAATGAGTTATACCAATAATAACTTTAAATTACGTATTTACATCCTGGTCCCAGAAACCCATATAATGTCAGGCTATGGTGTTTACTCTATAACCTGTGTGCAGTCCATGTCATAGGCCCTGACCCAGTCTGGTTTTCAAACAGTTCCTCTATACACTATGTACCTCTATACACTATTAGTATACAGTATGAAGTGTCTGCATTTTTGCATTCAGAGTGATAGATATATCAGAGTGCATTTCATATGTAAATTCAGCCTTTAAAACCCTTCCTAAAATTCCTGAGCTCAACTTTGTTTTTTATACTTCAGCAATTGGACAAATCACACTTGCCTCAAGTGACGGTTAGCAATCGTCTCCCTTCCATTCAACTCTAACTTAATTGAAGTGTGATATGATTTCTTGGGGAGACATTGTTGGGCTAATGTAAATTTGAAGAGGGAGGAGAGCCAACCGCTGGCTTTGCTTTGATGAGGTGTTAATATCTAATACCAAAAGCAGATAAGGCCTTTATTATCCCCGGTGTTCTCGGAAAAGTAGATGGCTTATCACACAGGGAAGAGAAGGGGGGGGAAGCGTGTGAAGTCATATAACTGACTCTGGCTTTGCTGTACGTCCTGCGGCTGTGTGTGAAGGTCGACTTCATTTTCAGATTTCAATGTTGAGGGTTTGATGAAACGCGCCAATGGTGGAGCCGCTTAACGGACACCCGCGCAGCGCAGGGAACTTTACTTGGATTGTCTTTCTCGGACCCATCCATCCATCATCTTCCGCTTGTCCGGGGGTCGGGTCGCGGGGGCAGCAACCTAAGCAGGGAGGCCCAGACTTTCCTCTCCCCGGCCACTTCCACCAGCTCTTCCTGGGGGACCCCGAGGCGTTCCCAGGCCAGCCGAGAGACATAGTCCCTCCAGCGTGTCCTGGGTCTTCCCCAGGGCCTCTTCCCAGTGGGACGTGCCCAGAAAACCTCACCAGGGAGGCGTCCAGGAGGCATCCTTATCAGATGCCCGAGCCACCTCAACTGGCAACTGATCCGAATCCGGATCCGAATCCGAGTCTTTCTCGGACTATTTTGTTTATTTCTTACACCTATGTCAATTAAATGAAACTAATTACGCCAGGCATGTATTAACTTCTGAATGCTAAATATGTTAACCTTACCGTGTTTTGCTATTGAGTACAATATGAGTATTAAAGGGACATTTCCAGGATATGTGCTGAGAGAGAAGACTGCCTGTCCTTAATCTGTGTATGGAGATCCAACGCACGTCCACAGCTGACACAAGCACACTGACACACACACACACACACACTCCTAAAACATCAAACCTAAACAGTCAACCAGTACACCTAACACGGACAAACTTCAAACCTCCTTCCCCTCCCCAGACCCACTGAAAAGCACATAGTAAGCACACTTGTGATCCACTGCCAGTCGATGTTTGAAGACATCAAGGAATGAGCTTGTGGTTCTATAGATGTTGAACCGACACAGACAGAGTGCATCGATATGCCGATGTTGCCCCTAAACAAGTCCGAAAACACCTCCGGCACCATCTCTCCCCGTCCCTTCGATTACCACTCTGCTCACTGTACATTCGGCATCATTTTGATGTTTAAATTCTTCCCAAGCAAAAGTCATTACACGTGCAAATGTTTAATTAATCAACGACTGCAGCGTCATCTCAATGAGTCAGTAGGTGAATGTGGGCCAAACCAACATTGTTGCACTCTTAACTTTGTTGTCATGGAGTCGGCGGGGGAGATGAATACTTTAAACAAAACAAAATGCCAGTTGCGTTGGTTCAGAGTTCAGGTGCTCGGCTGAGTGTTTGGCTGCATTGCATTTGGTGCAGTCCTGCGCTGGACAATAAGGAAGCTGATATGACAATCCTGCATACTCTATGTTTGGTGCCTTCGCCATGCTAAGGCCTGCTAATTAGAAGTGCATTCAACGATTTTCCCGATGTCAGGTGTTTTCCTTCGTCCTGTTTTTCTCGAACAAAGGAACAGTGTAATTAGGGACACGGCCACAGATGTTACTGAAGACTAAACTATGTTACTGCTCAGTGGCATTGTGCCTCCATGCACAAAGCCACAATTCAGTGTGCTTGGGAAAAGTATGTTTGCTTGAGCTCTCTTTCCAAAATGACTTTTTGGGGGATTTATGATTCCAGCGGTAGGCCACTGTAGTATACAGTATTTCATTACTTCCATAAAAGAACATGTGACCTATGCTGAACTGCAATCACACATTCATTAACGTTTTCCTTTTGTCATATTGTCTTTGCCAATAGTTGCTGTTGATAGATTTATCAACAGTGTAAATCATCTTGAACAAGAGTCATTATAATATAAAACTGTGTTATCCAGTTTACAGCTCATGGTAAAATGACCCCTGAAAAACAATCCTTGCAATGAGATAAACAAACAAAAAGATAACATTTCAATTGTATCCTGTTTTCAGAAAAAGTTTGTTGGTGAAAGATAATTAACTATTTTGTGTTTATGTTTGGCGTGTGTAATGGAAAAATCTAGTTTTAGCCAACACTGAGGGATGGGACATTGGCAGAGAAAAGGGAATCCTATTATCAGGCTAAAGTAGGCCTCGAAATATATAATTATCACAGATGATTCAACTTATATGGTAATTACAGTATTAGACTAAGCGGGAACATGGCAGCAAGTGACCTACAAAACATATTCTGCTAGCTGAACAAAGATAAGTCAAGTCAAGTCAAGATTTGTCAAGAGCAAAATGCAGTGTGCTCCTAATCCATCAAACCAATCAGCAGAAAGGCTGTTTGCCGGGCTTCAGAGAAGAAGTCCCAACACGTCTCCATCTGCAACCTCCCCCTTCCAACCCTCTCTGGCGTAATCCCAATGTTCGCTGGAGTTGCAGATATCGCTTATCAGTCATTTGGAGTTCTGAGCGCAAACATTTAATTTCCGGAGGCCTGGCTCGCTATCCAGAGGAATAATCGAGTGAAAAAACAAAGTGACACAAGTAAAGTGCAAATTCAAAGTTTATTTCCAATGATGGCCTATCGTGATTTATTTGTATTAAATGTGAAACATGAGTTACTTTTTTGGGCAGCAAACTCAAATCGACATCACTTGGGATCCATTTGTATAAAAAAAAAAAAAACATCACACACCAATGAGATCTCTTAAAATGTGGTCTTTATAATCCCTCCCTGTAGATGCTAATCAAAGTCAAAATGTAATCCTGTCTTGATAAGGTGTTCATACAGCTGCCTTATTCTTGCATGGGGGGGTGTTCACTCTGGTGAGGAGAAGCAAGCATGATTACTTGTACTGATTGCACTGATTACGTTTGACGTCTTAAACTTCCAAACTTTTTGTGATTTAGCTAAAGTTGACATCCCAGGTATTAAAAATGGTTGATAATACACAAGGGCAAGCGCTAGTTGGGTTCCCTGAGGTCATCTCTCCGACAAAAACTATACATTTTTGGTGACTTTTCATTCTGAGGTATGCGTATGACATAGTCTCAACTACGGAAATGTGGTTTCCTGTGCCACTTACATGTATCACCAGTGCCGACATCACGGTCCACCATCACAGTTTCCACAGTAGACAGGACATGACTTAACATCTACAGTGTCGTGCTTCCTTCTTCCAAGAGTTTGGATATCTGACAGTGATCATGTATCAAGCTTCTGTATCACACCCGCAAAGCAGAAGTGTGCCTGCCTCCTGATTAGACATCTGTTTGTGTACAAGTGAGGCAGCTCTCTCTCTCTCTCTTTCTCTCTCTCTCTCAAACGGCCTGTCAACGTTTAATGAAACAATCATCAGCCGTGAGAGGGGGAGTTTAGCATTGGTTGACCTTCTCCTCATACAGTGAGCAGAATCCTCAATGACAAAGGTGTACGCCCCCTATAGTCCCCCCCAGTAGACACAATGCCGTGCCACTCGGTTTGATAAGAATGAGTCTGAGTTCCAGTACGATCAACCAGTATAGAGTGCTTGTTCTGGCACCAGGAAGTAGACATTTGGACAAGTTGTGGACTTCACACAGATGCTGCAAACTGACCTGCCTTAAGGTCATGTCAGTGTTACTGCGATACAAGTCCTCGCCCCACTCTCAGAACGCGTCTCGGCCAGTCGAGGTTCCATCCCGTCTGTCGCCCGAATAGATCTCTGACAACCCCTAGCAACAACAGGAGAGCCTTAGCTCTCGCCAAGCATTGGGCGGATACATGGATCCTCTTCTTACAAAGCAACCCGTTTTTATACAGTATTTCACCCTCCATATTCCATTCAGCGTATTGCTTGGAAAATGAGACAACAGGGACCGGGAGAACCATTCTTCACAGTAACATATGCCATGTCAAGAGAGAATTTAGCATTTCTATGTGCTGCATCAATCAACAGCAGAGACGACCTAGTGTTTTACAAGTAGATGAGGAACATTATTCTGCATACTCCCAGGCCATTGATTTGCTTCAATAGAAATACATACACATGTTCCATGTGTTCCATGTGTAACACTACTCAAGAAACAGATTGAGAGAACCATGAAAAGCCACACAAACGCATTTAGTTATCTATGGCATATTGTCAACAATCTGTTTAAGGCACAACGATTGTTAGAATCACTTGGAGGGGACTGCTGCAGGGACTGAAACAGGATCATCCTTTTTTGAAAACCACACAACAAAATCCACAGGAATGACTGTTAACTCGAACCATGCCCGCCAGAGACTGACACTGCCTGGTGGAAAACATTAAGGCGTATTTTTTGCCAATTTCACATTGAATAGAGGGTTTATCCATGCATGGAAAATTTGTAATCCAGTGTCTGTCTTGGTGTCACCGTGTCTGAGCTTTGAGGGGCAGGAGTGGTGGCAGGAAAGGGGGATAAAGAGAGAAAATGACCACATTTTATCATAATGCTCCTTTCATGTGGAGCAAAAAAAAATGATCCCATTTGTTGCAATATGTCAATAACAGTGTGTGAGACTCGTGGAATTATTTTAGCCGTGAAATGGATTTGTTTCAGAGGGGTCATCCATCAAAAGCGGATTGTGGAGCAAGTCGGTTAACATTCAGATGCGGACAGATTTGAGAGTGAAATTGATCAAAACAAGGCTGTGCGGCTCTTGTGTGTGTTTGTGTATGCGTGCGTGTGTAAATGTGTGTGTGTGTGTGTTAGTGCAAGTGTGTGCGTATATGTATGGGAATAAGGGGGTTGACAGAATCAACAAGCACCCTAATGTTGATGCCTTTCATGAAATACAAATTCAGGGGCTGATTATGTTGTGCTTTGCCTGTAATGCTGAGTAAATAGAGGAGGCCGGATGTGAAGCCTGGCAAAGGCCTCCATTAGATCACCAAAGTGCATGATGGCATGAAATGAGTCGGAACAGAAATACTTACTTTAGATTATAGAGTCATAAAGATAAGCGCCAGGCAGCTGGGAGATGCATCTTATTGAAAAAGGGATGAATGTCAACGTGCAGATCTATGGTTTCAAATAAACGGTCTGGCAATAAATTGCCTTTGATTTGGAGGTATGTAGACAAGTAGTGAATATTTCACTTCATTCAGTGCAATTCTAAAGTCAGCAAACTTTAGTTAAACTACACAATTACATGATTGTGTGTGTTTGTGTGGTGTACGTGTGTGTGTGTGTGAAGTTATTAATAGTGACTGAAATCCACGGCCAAGTTTGAACCAAAATGTGAGTTCAACCACAGCTCACTCTTTCCTCAGCATACGGCATGATGTAAATGTAACACTGCACAAGTCTTTTTTTACAGTCCAAACGACCGTGGGTTATGAAGCTTTAAAGAGGGAGTCTGAATAATGATCACATGACAATCTGTTGGCTTTGTCCTGCTGTACAGTCCTGGAGAAATGAGTTGATGCCTCTAGACTCAGGGCTGCGCTGCCATTCTGCTGGCGGTTGTTATCGGTTTGATTTGCTTCAAAGGATGGCGACTGTCATCATGGATTGCAATGATATCACACAGTATCCTAACATCCCCTGTGGCTATTCAGCAGTCAGGCTTATCAATCCGCACAACTCACCCCCGCACACATCCACGGTGCTTGAATCACATGCCAGCCACTGAACGTGGCCATCTTTTCAAGGAACCAGTTCCTATTAACCATGTCACCCCCCAAAACACACACACACAGACAAGACAAACACACACACACAGCATTTGTTAACTGTGCAGGGCTTACCTTGAGGTTGAAGGTGTGAAAGTCATGGAACATTCTCTCTCCTGGGACCTGTGACAGTGAAGAGGATGAAACGTCAGTCATGATTAGGCAGCGGCACAATTACAGAGCAGCACTCTTGACAGTGATTGATCCAGTGAGGAGCTTCTTTAATGAAGACAGGGCCTCAAGGGCTTGGAGGAGTGAGCTGGGAACAGTAAGCAGAGGGACACACCACACCAGGTGTCTAGGCTGGGAACCAATAGCATGGTTTTGCCATGTTAGACAATGTGGAGAGGCAGCCTTGATAAACGAAGGTAATTGGATTTTGAGAAGACATTTTCAATTTCAAATCGTGGTTACAAGGGAAGTGGATTTAATTATTAATTATTATTAATTTTTTTTGCAAAGGAAACGTATTATTTAACCAAACCGACAATGTACTTTTTGGATATTTCTGAAGAGCATTTCTAAATGATGCCTCTGCAACAAAATATGATGCAACTTCAAACATCCATTTCTTCAGTTCACCCAGACCAAACCAACACTTGCAGGAGCTTCTGAATTCCAGGCAGCTTGAGAGTGTTTCAGTGAGACTCTCATCTCCATTCCCCAAAACAAACTGAAGTCAAAGGCTGCCAAAACATGAAGGCATCACTTTGAATGCCAAGCACAACTTCCGCCAGCTCATTGGTTAAACATGACATATATAGAGAGAAAGGTAGTCACTGCTTTCTCTCGCTAGCTAGTTTGGGAGAGACCCCTGTAACCCTGAGATCCGCTTGTTTTTAAGACAAAACAGATAGCAAAAATGGTGACATTGGAGGTGAGAACATTTATAAATGTTAAAAATGCGATTAAATGTGCATCCCTATTTATGAGCAACATAAGATTGGACCACGTGCTTTCGGTTCCTGTTTGTGTCGTGAGTTGAGCCGTTGCCGTCAAACAGAAAGGGTCCTAGATCTACATCCGACCTGTGGTCTCCCCCAACAATATAGAGCTGAATAAAACAAACCATAGCTTGTCACCATGTGTGAAGGATTGGGGGGAGAGGGGGGCAGCTTTGAGATCTAGGAGAATGTATTTAGTATGTGTCACAGGGTAGAACACTGAGCCCAGTGATGAGAGGGAGCGTGTGTTTGTTTTTGTTTATAAAATAATTCATTTTGGCCAAAGTCATCACTTTTGTACGGTGTAATGTTTACAGAAAATCATTTTACATACTTCTTTGGAGTTTGGTGGTAGTGAAATAAAGTAATGTTGTACATTTTGACTACTTAACTATAGATTTTGTCTGACTATGGCATTATATAGTTTCCCAGTATGCTAATTATTCGCTGTAAACAAGGAAATTAATAAAAAAAAAAATACTATTAAGAAGCTATAACTACCAATTATTTTTCTAACAACAAACACTCAAGGCCCCAGCAAATATTTTTACATTTCACAATGTGTGACGTGAGACCTATTAAGTGTCAACAGTTTGGGGTATTTCCAAGCAGAGACGATCCCTGGATCTCCGAAGCCAGCTGCCTCGTGCAGGTGCAACAGTCGACTTTGTGTTGCGCTGTGCCAGAATATACACTGTCCCGCTCCAGTTAACAGCACTGCCCTCCAACCACTATCTCTGTCCCCAGCCCCGCATCAAGATTACGGGGCCTAAGGTAATGGAGGTGGGAAAGTCAGCCATCATGGGGCACAGCACACAACATCTTCACACCTGCCAGATGTCTCCGTCAGCTTGCGCTGTGTGGGAGACGCTCCAGAGAGAAGCACAATTTATTCATTTATGTTAGGATTTTTTTTGTGATTTTCATTTTCACAAATGTAAAGCCTGTTCTTATCGCTCTCTACTTTTCCCTCCATGTGAACGCCACACTAGGACACATCAGCAGGAGACGCCTGAGCAAAGAACCTCGTATTTTTAAACAGTGCTTGTTTAAAAACCAAGGCGTATTTGAATATAATTTTAATCTTAGAAAGATACAGAAGGTGAATAGGCATCCACCTTCTACGAACAGTGATCGTATGCTGACGCATGCTGATTGGTCGACATCGGCTCAAAATATATAGGTCTCACATTTGAATCTGAAAAGGTTTATTCACCTTGATTGCTTTCATGGACAACCCATCAGCTAGATGCTGAGTTTATCTTTACCATTCCCATCTTGTGGTCCAATTGCTGACTTTCCCAGTAGTATACTGTGGATTAAATGGGATTTCCTATTTGCTTGTGTTAATCCCAATTAGTAGGTCAGATGTTGCCTTATCACCTGTTCATTTATTCTGTAGTATTATTTGTTCATATGTTCATATGTTGTGTGTTCTGATGACAGGCACAGGTCTATGATGTTGTATCCGCCTGATTAAATAACACACCTGTTGCCTGTATGTTATCTCTCGTCCTATTGTAAATCCTGCCCTCTGACCTTCGTACCTCTTTGCTAGTACCTCTGTGTGTCTATACAGGTTATGTTTTATGATGAGGTGTTTGTTGAACTCTCTCTCCAATCTACAGATTGCTTCATTAAAATGAAAGCCCAGAACCCAACTGAACAATCACGCCGCTCCTGAAGAGACAGGCAGGACTTTTCATCGGTTTAGCCTGTAGTTGTTACACCATCTGTCTCTTCAGTCTGCATGTGCAGGAGATCGTGAGTCATCTGGTGAAAAACAAAATGAAGTTATTAGGCAGTGAAGGATGCCAGATCCACTTAAAGCTATGATTACATGTCATGGGGAGAATACGAATATTTTCCCATAATCTCCCATTACATGGGCTATGTGTAGTGTGGGTGTGTGGGTGTGAGTGTGTAAGCACTAATATATTGTTTGTGCATATGGTGACTACCCTTTCAAATTTAAACTGCATTGATGTGTTGACTTGTGTTTAATGCAGACACATACTGTAAATATTCGCAGTATTGTGGTCAGAGTTTATGGAGGTATTCCAGACACCATTACAGCCCAAGGTACCATGCATCAGATGTTAAAGTTCTCTTGCAAAAGAACAGAACTCAATCTAGTGAAAGAAACAGCTGTATTGGGGAAATTGCTTTAGGTTGCCGAGGGAGCTAGGATTTCAGACCCATTGCGCTGTACTAACTCAATCATCACTCATTGTTGTAACACCAAAGCCATCATTATTTAATATGTCTACAGGGACTCTATACAGCATCCATTTTTGGATCTGGTGTTGAATCACACAGACAAAAAACAAACGGTGTTCTTGATTATGTATCAGTAATAGTATATCCTATGGTATGTTCTCCCAATAAGGATGGGAAGGATGATGATGGTCATGGTGTTGATAATAATGGTCACGATGATGGAAGAGATGGATATTGCAATATGTAAATGATTAATTCACGAGACTGTTGGCTATTTGCTGTATATTGTTATGATGATAAACAATGTACATAACATTGTTAATGACAAACATTAATACATATATTGCTGGTGCTACAGTACCTGTATTGCTGTTTTTGCCAGTATTCCTAGTTAACTTTTTTTTTTCTACTATGTGGCTGTTGCCTTGCCTTGTCACAAGAATGTAATTGCCCAGAATGACCACTGGTATACTGTGTATGACAAATATATTTGACATCAAAATAAAGCAAAAAATAAAACTGTTAAATTATATTTACAATGGGTTAAAATTGTGTAAGTACATGCAGTTCTTGGCAAACAGCAATGAAAAACATGAAAACTGTGGTGTTTCCTTTCCGGCACGCAATCACATGTATATCTACGGGTCTGGTGCTGACAGTGACAAATAGCCTGCCTCTCTTATTGATAGTCGCTATTAAAAACGTTGATTGCACTTAATAAGGCGCCTTCATGGTCAACAAAGAAAAGATGGATTTAAAAGCTAAAAGCATAGTCTGGTTGTATTCAGTTCACTGCAGGCTTACAAAGCAGACCCATTCAGCCTCTACAAGAGACGTCCCCCCCCCCCCCCTATTTCCGTCACTCTGTGCCTCTCTCTCCCGCTTTCCTCCTCTCTCTCACTGTCTCTCTCCCCGCCCTCCCTCTCGCCTTCTCTCTTGTATGAGAGCATCTAAATAGGGTGAGAAGGTAATGATTTGGTTTTAACTGTGAAGGGATCCATTGAAGCCTCAGCAGACGAGAAAAGGGAACATTTGGCCGGTGGACTTTCTTGCCTCAGCACTCAAGGTGCACGTGTAAATACTCTGCCTCCACCTGAAAAAGCCCCCGAGAGGGTCACACGGGGGAGGTGAGGGGGGAGTGTGTGTGTGTGTGTGTGTGTGTGTGGGGGGGGGGGGGTTGATGTGGCTTGTGGGCAGCCCGACCATTCATCACTGAAATGAGACTTCAATTACAACAATACGCAAACAAATTAAGAAAATTAAGAAAATCACAGTTTCTGTAATGACAATAATAAACGGTAAGTGTATGAATGAAATGAATTAAAGTGCAGTAAAGAGTCTAGGGCTCAGAGCTTGTGTGCTTTTATGCCTCGTAATGGCATTCGTCAAATATCATTATTTCCAATGAATATATTACAACCTTGCCAGAAGTGTCATGAGTATCCAGACTTTATAATTATCATCACTGCGTATGTGCATTTTGTTCAGTTTATCTGAGGGGTGAGTCGTTTTAAAGGGCGATGGCAGAATATAACCACAGTAATTTCCCGTTGTTAATTGAAAATGTCTGTCACCCTACAACAGGATGGAAACCAAAGGCAGCTCTCTGCAAAGCCATTATCAGCCTATCATTACTTCCATCACCCTTGCCTCCATAACCCCTAAATATGAAGATGGCACTTCATGTCAACTCAAAGCTCTACATGTTCTCATGCAGACGGGGGAAGTAGCAGACAATACAGTTAAAGTTAACTTAAGAACTGTTAAGGTTGATTACCTTGGATGGAGTTTGAATTTCGAGAGTATACTGTACAGTACACCTTGATTATGACCTAGCTGTAATAATGAGGTCCAACATTCGTGTCGGGGGCTCTTAAGTGGCTAATCATCAAAATGGCTAATGGCATGAAGTGACTGGCAGAACAGACTGGTCAAGCTAGACTGAGGGCCTCACAGGTCCACCTCGAGGCACATCTCATTGGATGGTTTAAGACCCAAAGCAGCGTTGTCAGTCGCCCGCCCTGCCTCTCGGCCCATCCCGGGGCTGTCATAGACACTGTGCGGCCTGTCTGGGGGCCTGAGTGACAGAGCGGAGCCACGGGGCGGGCGCTGGAGAGGAAGCAGCCGTGTCGAGGAGCCGAGCAAGATACCCCCGGGACCCCACGCTTCACAGCCATGATGTCACTCTGTGACAGCTACTGCCACGTCGGCCGTGGAATGAAAGAAGTGGTTGGTGGGCCGGTGGAAGACCCACTGTGGGTGGGTGTGTATGTGTGTGTGTGTGGGTGGGTGTGTGTGTGCGGGTGTGTGAGTGTGGGTGTGTGTATGTGTCTGTGTGTGTGGGTGTGTGTACGTGTGTGGGTGTGTGTGTATGGGTGTGTGTGTGTGTGCGGGTGTGTGAGTGTGGGTGTGTGTATGGGTGGGTTGGTGTCTGTGGGGGTGTACAGGGGTGTGTGTGTGCATGGGTGTGTAGGTGCGTGTGGGAGTGGGTCTGTGCGGGGGTGAGTGGGGCTGCGTGCGTGTCGTCAGCTGGATGTGCGTCAGACGTGTGAGAGAGACCTCTTCACGTGAGATCCAAGCTCCCATCTTGGGAGAATGTCAGAAGGTGCGGCAGTGTCAACACAGGCACTCACAGATACTTAACCTTTGTGGAACGAGGCGCCAGAGGACCTGACGCCTCCCCTCGCATTCATTACCATAAACGCACTCTCATTAAGCATTCGCAACACGGCGCGGGTCCTTCCTAAACGAGCGTCGAGCGCTTTTCACGACCGGACGGCAAACGGGCCGACTCTTTGTTGCGCGAGAGAAGAAAGGACGGAAACGGCCGGAAAAACACGTCCCACTCCCTCGTGGTCGGCCGACGCGTTCTCACTGTTCCAGCGCCGGCGGCGGCGTCTCCGCTCAGTCTGTCTCCGGGACAACGCGGAGCACGGTGTGGGCGGCGGCGCGTCGCCTGGTGTGATGGGAGTCCGTCGCGTAGACCGATAGGCTCGTTCACACCATCTGCCGCGGGTGTGTGGCAGGAAGGGGGGGGGGGGGGGGGGTCGCTGGGGAGCCCTTTAAATGTGCCCTTGCCGTAATGTGTCCCCCCGCCCTGCCCTTCTCCTCCCTCCCCTACCACCCTCCACCTCACCCCGCGCAGCCGTCAAAGCAGCAGTGTGACCGCCGAGCAGGCCCGCGGCCGAGGCCCGGCCTGTGGGGGCACTGGCGACGACAGCCCGAATGGAGACGTGTCAGACGAGCGTGGAAGGCTCCCTGGACATCTCCTGAGGCTGTAGCTTCTCACATAACAGCGCCAGCAATCCCAATTGACTTCAGTAGGACTGTGACAGTCAATATGTCCTGAGCGCACAACGACAAGCTGTTGCCTTACTGGGATTAGACGTTTCGCCTGAGACGGGCAGACACTAAACGACTGCTACGTTTGAGTTGACACTATCTTATTCCTCCATCTCGCTAGCGGAAAATGGTGGTGTTCTACCGAGCTGCTTATGCTCAGAAAACAGTTGACCTCTTTTTTCAACACTCTCCGTTTTTGTCGTAGAAGCAGTAGAAGTATTATAATGTGTGGAATTAGAAACGCTGGTTATTACTTATACTAGTAGAAGATGCTGTTTCATTCATTATATGTTGCAGTAGAAGCAGCATTAAAAGCAGTGTCGTTAGCACTCGTAGTAGAAGTAGTACAGTCATTACACACAACTGTCACAACGGTCCTACTTGTTTTGACCATGATGGTAATTCCAATGCCAACATTCTTTGGTAAAGAAATGGCATCTGGGTTCGGTCTGTCTCTGCACATTTCTCCTTGAAGAGTCTAGAACACATTCCATCCGGACGGCTTCACACCATAGTTGGCAATTGTTGTGGGAAGCTGCACGCTTCAGACGGCATGATGGGCCCCTTTCCACATGCAAAGGGAGAAAGAGAACCTCGTGGGTTGCTCAAGGTCCTTGTACATACTCGCCCTCAATCTCCCATCCCCCCCCCCCCTTCACAATTAATTTTATCTTTGGGGTATTATCAAGAGGGAGCTTCACAAAGCAGCATGACAGAAAGAAAAAAAAAATATGGCGCAGTACCCCCCAAGGCCTGGGTGGGAACTAATCAGTTTAACAAGATCTCGCACAAACGGTTTGCTTGCTCTGCTTTCACTTGGATGTTTCCGAAAGCGAAGCATTTTCAGCGAGCGAAGGATAAGCATGTTTCTACCATCATGCACACTGAATTAAGTCTAAACACAGACACACACAGCGAGGGGGAAGCACTGTCCCGATCGAGCAGACAAGCTTTGCAGCTCGCTTACATGATGTGACGTACTGTTGGCAACGTGTGACTTAACTTTACATGATACTGTGTTCGTTTAGCAGTAGCTTTTAATCCACAACGACGCGCAAATAGTGCAAATCGATTATTCCAGTTCACTTGCCTTGTGCTCCAAATCAAGAAAGAGTCGCTTGACTGTTTTCAGGGGAGGGGACACGGCAGTCTTGTTGGAGCTTGCGAGATCTTTCAATACTTTGCAAACTATTGACATCAACTAGACAGTTGATGCATAATCCGGGATGCATGAAAATTAATCAAAGCAATGATTGAATAATTATCTCAAGTCCAATTAATTAAACATGCCAATGAACTCATTCTGAACAGCTGTCCTAGCTGCACCACTTAATCACTTGTGAGAATTACCGAGCGCAAATGGAGGACACAGAGTGCAAGCAGTAATCTCAGCAAAGTGCATTGTTTACAAACAGTAATTAATAGCACACCATGTATTAACTGGCTAAGTGACTGGCTGCACTGTCTGGTAATTGGGCAAGACGGTGTCGGGTTTGTTTTCGCCTCTTGTCTCCAAGGCCACTCATTAGGTCCAAGGCACACTTGCTTTTCCCTGGCAAATGTGGGGTTAGCACTGATCTCAACAGACCTTTGCCATGACAAAACCTACATAAAAACATGAGCGAACCCCCTGCATTCTGCAAACTAAATTAGGGGTATGGTGTGGTTTTACTAGAACATTCTGGGATTGATGCCCCGGATCTGGGCCGCATATCAAGACGATGTTCCAACTGCTGTTCCTGTACTTACTATCAATGTCTAAAACAACACATCAAACCGACTTTCAACACTAGACTGCACTAGCACAAACAGCAAAGCACATCTGATCCTTTCCTGGAGTAGGTCACTTGTTTTTAGCTTAGAAGCGACTGCCTTGTTATTGTGTGTGAGTGTGTATTGGGGGTGGGGGGGGGGGGGTACTAGACGATTTGGGTCTATACATTGCATCAACCTACTCTCAAAACAGCTTTAGAGGCTTGCTTTGGACCATGCCACTGGAGTCTGGCGTTGTGCGATGAGGTAATTCCGGGCATCACGTACAGGGCTTTCATGGTTGGCGAAGCTTGACAGTCGCATCGGACTGCAGGAAATGGGCTCTGTGGTTCTGACATATGAGCGGTCTATCTTGGCCAGACGGGGGTCTAGTAGGAATGAAGATAGACAGCTTATAGTGTGGTGCAATGTGTGCCAATTGACACAGAGGAACGGTCTCTATTGGAAGCTCCGCTCCGTAGCGGTGATTTCCGGTCGTATGAATGCTGTTACTACTTCCAGTCCATCATTGATCAGGAAGATAACTACTTCCCTAGATATTCTTTGATGGTAAAGTTATGGGATTTAATGTTGTGCAATGTACATTATTATTATCTGGGTCTTCTAACTACTATAAAAGTATGGTTACATTATGATATGACCAGACAATTGTGGCTCTTCTGAATACACATTCTAATTAACATATTCATTTTAATTCCAATATGACACTCATTGTAATGTAATAGAGGATATTAACAATAGAGCTCAATGGTTATATGCTGGCAAGCAGGTTAAAAGCAGGTTTGTGCTAAATGTGGAACAGAACTATCTCGCTAAGAAAATAACTTCAACATTATTACCCATCACTAATATTTCAATAGTTATTATCTTGCACATTGCATGTCATCACATCTAGAAGAATGTTTCATTTATCAATATGAGGCCCAAAAATGAATTTACAGATTCATAAACACAAATCCTAAGGTTGACAAAATACAAATTCAAAAATTCATAGTTAGGTTTACAGTGCCCTTGCTGTCAAGGACAGTAGAAGTTGTTCAACTGAAACGCAATACAAGTAGGCCTTCTCTGAAGAGTGAATTATCTCTCATACTGTATGTGCGGTTCTGTTTATGCCTTCAGAATTGTCTTCTTTGTAAAGCCGCTTAATTAACCTGGCAGACAAGGCAGGTCAGCCAAAATAATTGTTATTTAATCCGGAGAAGAACACAGCATGGACAAAGTTTTGTGAGCTGCCATTTTCATGTGGACATACTTTCAGCCAATGGACTGAGGCAGAATGAATTTGTTCTAATCCAGTCCACCGTAGGGAGCGTGAATGGATTCTGGGTTTGATGGCTAAGACAGAATACATTTTGTACATGAAAAGCCATCAACATCTAATTTTTCTCAGAGGAAATCGTTGAAGACACTGTCACATCTTGCCTTTTAATTGTACTTGAGTCCAAAATGATCTTCCATGCATATGGATTGATTGAGCAGAAAACTAAATTCCTTTATGTTATAATTTTTTTTGCTGGTTGTGAAGCGAGACACATACTTTGTGTCTTTTTCTGTTAAAACTGATGCTGTTGTTGCTGTCCCGGAATTGATTTCCATCCAAAGTAATTGGTCTGTTTTCCTAGTTTGCTAAATAAGCCGTTACACCAGTGGAGGCTGTGTCCAGCTAAAAGGGCATTGTTGGTGCTCAGCTTCAAATCTAGCATAGCAATTAAATTGACATGGCAAAGTTCTTCGGGTGCAATATTGCACAGGGCTTTCTAAGGATTTCAAGGAATATCAATAACAATTATATCAAGTGACCCAGAAATGTCAAATTGCTCTGATAACACTTAGTATTCCAATTTTCTGCCAAGACATTTGGCCTTGTAGAAAATATACGTATGCCTAGCAAAATCTATAGGCAACATTTTGAAAGCTAGCACTAGAAGCAATATATTGTTCAATATCTAGCTGTTGGATTATATTCATGTAAATTCCCGTAACTTTTTGTATTTGATGCTGTGTTAGACAACATTGGCTCAGTGACACTCTCGCTGTAGCTACATAAATAGGTCTGTATACACTCTTGGTGGTCGAGTTCAAGGTCAGAGGGTTAATATGAGGCAGCATACAGCACTCTCAAAGCTATCAGTGTATGAAGGTCTCATGTGTAAACATGTCCTCTGCAGTGTCGTGCTACATTTTATCCCCTCACCTATATCTCCGTCTCTCCCTCTCTCTAGACCCCTTAGTACAATGCCCACCTCAGCCATCCATTCAAACCTCTCGACCGTGAAATTAGCTTAAGACATAAAACTGTGAATGACACAAGTGTTGATGCAAAACGAGAACACCTAAATGAAGAAGAGCAGCTCGGAGAAAGGTGGTAGCCGTTAAGACATGTCTTGATGCCTGTCTCTCGGCTAGGACAAGTCTAGTCGCCTGGTGTGTGTTAGTGGTTTATGCTACAGTAGGGCAAGTCTGGTCTGCTGGTGTGGACTAGGCCTTAACAAGAGGCAAGGGTCTGTGTGGCTGGAGAAAGGCAGTCTGCATCGAATTTCCGACAGAGAACTGCAAATCTCTTCAAGCTTAGCTGAGCCTCTCTGCGCGTCCTTTGTCGAACATGAACTGCACTTCGAACTTCTATCTCGTTTGGCAATTCAAAAAATATTCAAATGTCCTATTCATACTCCTCCTTTAATTATTGGCCGTCTTTGTACAACTAAAATTCAACATGGCACAAGCGCCGGGAGTACAATCATCCCGTCTATTCTCTTCATCAAAAACGAATTTGGATGTACCTGCTGAGCATCATAACTTACCATGTAAACAACTGCAGGGACAGCGTTCGGATGAAAACATCCATTGTGTCTCGACTAACGTCGTTTTGGGAACGGCACGACATGGATGGGGCTTGATTGTCTGTGCGATTTGCATTTTAAAACGTGGGAGTATGCACCGGCTTTTCAGTAAGGCACTGTGTTTCACAAAGAGAGTGTGTACATGGATGCACTGAAAACGTGCCAATAGAGAGAGCATGTTTAAAGGGACATTGTGTGGGGTGTTCTAAGTGTAGCAAACACAGCAACAACTTTTGCTTTACCCTGTCAAAACAGGTGAGAGAAAAACAAGACTTTGGCAACGTGAATTTATGTTTTAATCTCCTGCCACCTGATTGGTCAAATGTTCTAATGGTCCAATACAATGGAAGGTTGTCCATTGGATGGATGGTTGCCAGGGGAAACATGAGGCTTGTCATCTATCTTTTTCACCCCTATGACAGAATGATGTTCCCTCCCAGATGAAAAGGTGACAACAATGAAAATAAAGATACATCTAAACTGGGACAAAGGTCTTTTGATATAGTGGGCATTGACTGGATTCCCCTGCAACATGTTTCATCGGGGATGGGAAATGTCCTGTTCTTCATACCGTGCATTCCCGGTGGGGTGGGACGGGAGTGGGGGTGGGACGGGAGTGGGGGTGGGACGGGGGACAGGGGGGTGGGCCCAATCCCCAACCTTGCGAGACAGCTGCATTTACCAGCTCACAACCACGCAAGGATCCATCTTGCCGAGCTTGCCAAATTATTAGTTTGTCAGATCAACGTCCTATGAGGAACTACTGGCAGCTACGGGCGTAGTTGAGGTTAGCCCGTGATATACGATGAAAAACAGAACCAATCACTTGCCAAGTATTTTTTGGAAGTCCCAGCCCTTTTCCAAACAGTTTCCAAGGACAACTTCCCAAATGTTTATGTGCAACAAACCATCCGGCGGGTCCGGTTACCCCCCATCCCACCCCATATATCCAACGTTGCGATTCCGGTACGCATTACTTGCTGCGAGTGCAACGTAAACGTAAACGTAAAGGCAGACTGTGATTGATGGGATCTTTTGGAGTGTGTAACAGAGTCAAGAGTGAGTCCAGGAAACTAATGATCCTTGTCTTTTCTTAGATTATGACCAACTTGAGAATCCTAGACACTGGGAAGGATCTCCTCGCGCAGGCTAACCCATCATCAAACATTGCTCACATCCTTCCTGTCCCTAACCTAAGGCCAACATAAACAGATACAAGTAAAAGAGAACAGAAAACTATGATTATATGTATTTTTGTTGTACACTATATATAGTCATGTATTTGGCATGTATTCTAAACAAATGGTATGGTTTACCAATAACTTGTGTCACTGTACCTATCTCATAGACAAAGCCAAACACACTGAAATGCCTTCCATGAGGAAAACATTGCATACTCATCAGATAATTCGCTGCATATGTAAGTACCTTTGGAGTGTGCTGGTCGTAACGGTAAATCAGTTCAATCAGACTGTCCTGGGCTGGGTGTCAGCATTAAATCAAGACCATTCTCTCTAAGGGCTTGGTCATATCCTCCCACCCAATCACAAGGCTGACTGTGGCAATCACAATTCAACATGAAGCCCCATGTACGAGCTATCTGGCAATAATGACAGAGAAGTGCATCGTCATATTAATGTCTTCTGTATTTAAGTGTTTCAGTGAGGCAGAGGTACAATAACTGAAATCATGTCTAGATACAGTATTATGCTGTGTTATGTGCGGACTTTCCTGGGGACTGTTAGCATCCCTTGATTTACACAAGCACACCTGCACATTGACACACACACACGCACAAACACACACAAACTGCACCCAAATGACTGAAGGATGCCACAGGGTCAAGTGGTTTTCAATGCATACTCGAAAAAAGCCCTGACGCTGGCTAATATTTTGTTCATGTGTGTTCGTTCTATTTACATAGAAGATGCTAACTCAGCCTGCTCGCATTGTTGAGATTTTCCATTTGGATGTTACACATCTATTATTACAGTAGGTGGCAAGACCTAGTCACGACAAGAGATTCTCTCCCCCCCCCCCTCTCTCTCTCTCTCTCTCTCTCTCTCTCTCTCTCTCTCTCTCTCTCTCTCTCTCTCTCTCTCTCTCTCTCTGTCTCTCTCTCTGTCTCTCTCTCTCTCTCTCTCTCTCTCTCTTCTCTCTCTCTGTCTCTCTCTGTCTCTATCATGCCTGCTTTTTCGAAGCTCCATTTTACCACTATCTCTATCTCCTTTCCCTGCCACATTCTCAATGCCTCCCCCTCTCTCCCCCCCCCCCCCCCCTCATCTGACAGTCCCGGTCTCTCTTCCTCTTCCTAGCTCGCTGACGTTAATGGTGAGACGGTGAAAGCTCCTTTCATTACATCCGTAATAAACGCTGTTTATTACCGCCCAGACAGCTGACGGGCGGCATGGATTCAGCCCGGCCCACCTGCCTCTGACGAGGCGGCGCAGCCACCCGACTCACCCCCTCTTCTTCTCCCGCGCCGCCGAACTGTGCCGCGGTGTTCTTTCCTCCCTTTTCTTCCCCTCCGCGCTCATCCTTACTCTGGCTCTTTAATCAAGAGCAATTCATGGCGCGTGTGCTCGTCCGCGTAGGCCTGCGAGTGTGCTCGACAGGGCCTCTTTGAAGCCGAGTGGCTCGAGATTGTGAACACGACACATCTGGGGACTTTCGGAAGGGGAAGGAAATGACGGGAGGACGGTGTGTGCCTCGCGGGCGACAGCCGTTGAGGGGAAACGTGGTTGAGCGCGGCTTTTTTGTTGTTGTTGTTTTTGTTTTACACCGATTCCGATAACTGCATTCAGATCAACATGGTGGCTCTCGGCACTGTCAACAATACACGCATACAGCTTCTTGCCTGACGAATTTACTCTGAGGCTTTCTATAGATGAAGAAATCAATTTCGGTCAAAGGACCGCAAGATCATCTGCATTATTAGACTGTCCATGCCGCAGTTCATTGTCAATGGTTTATGGAGCCACGTCCACTAATTGTTATTGCTTGTCAAATCTTTTTTTGTTCTTATCTTCCAGGGCCATCGTGGTCATTTCCCTTGATGGAATGGATTAATAGTGACGTCAAACACAAAAGCTGACTAGAATTGACTGACAAGTGTTGCTGTGGATTATTTCACGCAAAATCCTCCTTTACGAATGGCAACGTGTCGACAGGTGAGTGAATCTTGTGAAAACAGGGTACAGATCAAACAGCCATCTGGACATCTCTATCACACATGGAATAGCATGTACTATCACCTACATGTGTACAGCGAACGCGAAGCAAATGTCAAAAACGGGAATGTCTACAATGTTGAGTGTTGCAGACCGTTTCAACACAGCCCAGTAATTCAAAGTGATTATTGTTAATATCATTCATATTGGCGAAATTTCACTCCAGCTGCTGAAATGTGCTCATATCTATCGGCGGGGGCTGGCTCCGGCACTTTTTTTCCCTTGTACAGAGGCGACAGCAATATCTCGTGTCCTTTGAGTTTATGCAAAGCGCTCCCTCTCCGCTCTACAGAGCTCACTCAGAGAGACCGTGGCAAATATCATTAAATGCTCGGCTAACATTTTTTCTTTTGCTCCCCACTCTCTCTCTCTCTCCCTATTCCTCTGCTGGCTATCACTCCAGAGCAGCGCGCAGGGAAGAGAGAGTGCATTGATCTGCCAAAGTGAGCTGCCATTTCGCGTGCCGAGTCTCTGAGGCACCCCCTTCCCTTCCCTCCCCCCACCCCCTCACCCACCCCCCACCCCTACACACCACCCCTTGCCCCTGAAAGGGAATTACTTATTTCACCTGGCTGCCTGGCTTAGCGGACTGGCGTGCTGGTGGGTGGCCCCATCGGGAGAGAGAGAGAGAGTGTGGGGTGGGGGGGGTGGGCTGCTGGGGCCCCGATTGGTTCTTGGCGGGCAAGTGATAAGCGCTCCAGGGCCCCTGTCTGTCTTTATCTCTCTCTCTCTCTCTCTCTCTCTCTCTCTCTGCTACCCCGTTCAGGGCCTCTCTCTACTGTTTTCTCCCTCCTTCGCAGACCCACAAATGTGAACTTGCTCATTTGCACATCCACACACAACCCTCTCTCTCTCTTTCTCCCTCTCTCTCTGCTTCCCTACACATGTGTGAGGGACTAATAATAACTTTTGCATTCTGGCGAGTCAGCCTTCCTCTCCTCGGGCAAGAATGAGAGTATAAAAGTAAAACATGGGGCCCTTATTGAGTTGGAAATCACTAACCGTGGAAATCACAATATAGGGATTTAGAGGCTCCCCAGCCAGGGTGCCCTGTGTCCACAAAGATCTCCCCTTTACAGAATGTCTGAGGCACATGTTGAATTATCACTGCAACATGGCCTCCCACACGTGCATCTGTAATACATTGAGCATACATTGTAGAATAATCTTTCCTCTATCATCAACTGATTTTCAAGAGTCTGACCGACCGTACCTTTAATCAACTACCTGACACACTTTAATTGGCCACAAGGCCAACTCCTTGGCGCGGTACAGCCCAATCTGTTCCTCCAATCTTGACCCTTCACAATAACCCGCATGCCAGCCACACCTCCATCCCCTCTGTCTCACAAGTCCATCTCTCTATCTTTCTCTCTCCCTCCCTCCCTCTCTCCCTCCCTCCCTCCCTCCCTCCCTCCCTCCCTCCCTCCCTCCCTCTCTCTCTATCCCTATCTCTCTCTGCCTCTCTCTCTCTCGCTCTCTCTCAGCCAGGCGCACACTCATCTCCTCTCTCTGTCTCCCGATTCCTTCCTTCTGTGACAGTCTCATCACACTCTATCAATCAGGCTTCCCAGGGCCGGCCGGAGCGCGCAGCACGGCGCAGCTTGCCCAGGTCTGGGCTCATCAGTGGAAGTCAGTCTCCCTCTCTCTCTCAGTCACCTCAGAATTAGGGTTGCCAGATCTGCCGTGGCACCGCTCAACCCCCCTCCTCCTGTCTCTTTTTCTCAGCAGACTAGATTTTTTTTTTTCACTTGTGGAACTGATATTATATATGTGAAGCTTGATACCGCAACGAATACGCGGAATTTGCTGGACGCGGAAGAAGTTGCATGATTTAGTTTGGTGGTCGTGACTTTGGTTGTAAATCATGTATCGTGTACCGCAAACTGTCTTGCGCTGACTGGTTTGAAATGAACTGGCCAGAAATGGTCTGGCCAGACTGGTGATGGGTTTGACTGAAGAGAGGTCCTCTCTCAAAGGCAGCTCATCACAAGTGAGGGCGTCTGCACTCATGGTCTTACCTCCTCCTAGGCCTCATCCTGTGGTTGTCGTCTCAGGAAAGAGAACTGGAACAAGAGAAGAAACAGCAGACCTCAGACATGTGATCTCCATCAAAGATGAACCGACGCATAGTATAACAATAATATGCAATAAAACCTCATGAAATCGAATTTAACAAAACATTTTAATCAAAATAAATACATAAAAATGTTTGATCAGCCTGAATCTGATTGACTATTGTGACTAATATTGTGACTAATACAATTGTTCTCAAGATCGCTTATGTTCATCACATTAAGACTAAGATTACATTAAGAATATTTAGAAAATTAACATTGTAAATAAAACTGTCTTGCAAGTGTTGTAATACTAATACAGTAATGGATAATGTAATGCATATCTCTTCATTTTGTCATCACAGATGTCTGAGCAGACAATGTGAATGATTCAAATACTGATTGCCTATGTGAGCTCTAATGAAAACTGTATTAATTAGATTATTCTTAAAGCAGAAATATATATATATATATATATATATATTTACTGTGTTGGGGAAGATCTGCTCCGGTTATTTCCTGCTAAATACATTAGCAGATGCTACTCTGCCCATATAAGCCTGTGGTCTAATAGTCTTTGAAATGATTAGCTGCCTATTGAAGCATCAGGAGGGAAATTCATTTTCTTTGGGTTGTAACGACAAAATGAGACAGGGTTAAAACATTATTTTGGGGGGGCTTAATTGAGTATGGTGTAATTTGAGCAATTACATTTTAGGGTACAATGTGTTTTCCCATTTGGTAACATCGGGCTGAGGTAGTGATGATGTTTGCCATGGCAAGACCAGGTTGTGTTGAACTTACAGATATTTCAGAATGACAAATAGCTTTTGCAGTGTGTTTCTGCTGAAGTTTGGTGTTCTAGTCCAGATTTACAGCAAGGCTAGATGATGTAGAATGAGGAAGTCAGTTTGGAATCAACCTGAACGTCTTCCCATCTGAATATCCACAGCAGACAGATTGGCATAAACTCCTGCTTTTATTTACATAGAAAAAAATATTCTGCAGGTGAACACGGAAGAACATTTGTAGTTAAGCGGGTGTCCCTGCCATTAGAGCCCTGACTGAAACAATTAGCGTGGGCCACCGAGTTCCCCTTCATCTGTCCATGCTAATGAACAAACTCTAAAATATAAAACAGAGCGACATTAAAGCGACTGCCAGTTTTGATGTGTCGCGGAATCTAAAATGAGGCTCGGATTGGACCCTGCAATCATAACACGGTGTCAGAGATAAATGTGGAAGGAAATAACAAAAGGCTTTTGGATGGATTCTCTGCCGCGACATGGAAGTGTTCGGTGGAGGAGATTCGGAACGACATGGGGAAAGACGGAGAAGGAAAGAAGCCCAAAGAGGAAGAGAACAGCGAAAGTGAAAAGGAAGCTACAGCACAGG
The DNA here is from genome assembly GCF_963692335.1 of Osmerus eperlanus. NCBI lineage: Eukaryota > Metazoa > Chordata > Actinopteri > Osmeriformes > Osmeridae > Osmerus > Osmerus eperlanus. Next base: position 6,442,349 of record NC_085040.1, read on the forward strand.
GGACCCCTGTCCAGGGCAGCCATATTTCATTACACTGCGTTGAAGCTTAGGAGGCAATCAAGCATATTTAGCCCTCGTCGTTTCGCCCCCCGAAGCAATTATTACTGCCCAGTTTTTTACTGTGCTCCGCCATGGGGAAAATGAACCGCGGTACTTATCTGCTCATTGCATACACAAGTGACTGGGGTGGGGGTGTGCTTGTATGTGTGCATCATTGCTTGTTTGTGTGTATGTGTGTCATTGAGTGTGTGTGTGTGTGTGTGTGTGTGTGTGTCAGGGCTGCTGACCACAACCCGAGCCACAGCCTCTGAATCCATTAGCATTGTAACATCAGCACATTGTGGGGACAGCGAGGTGAGCCGTGGGAGAACAGAGAGATAACCGTAAAAGTGTCAAGCAGAAAAGAAAAAAAGAGAAAGAAGCCATTGTTATTTGCATTCTTATTGGTGGAGACCAAATTGATGAGGGGTCAAACGGCAGAAGGTGAGGGTTTATGACCTGTGCATGGCTATGCTGACTGCATCTCTGATATATCTGACTGTCTACCCTTGTCGAGGGAGAGTGGGGGGGGGGGGGGGGTATGGGGAGGGTCTGTGTCTGATTATATTATCATTGTTGGCAATCGATGAAAGTGAGGGATGGTCCGTCGCTAAGCAGAACGTACGGGGCATGTTTCTGAAGCTCCGACTGTACCCTCGAGACTTCTCAGTGGACCTAGGTGCTTGTAGGTGATAATTACCTCACTTTCCCAGATTAACGGAACCGGGTCCTTTTTTTCTCTGGTGCTGGACTTGTTGTTTATTATAATTAGCAACGATTTAAGTAGTCTGCAGGGCCTTTAATGTGAGGATTTTAATGTGTGTGTGTGGGGGGGGGGGGGACTGCAGCTTGTTTCTGATTGTTAAACAACAGCCTGTCAGCACCTCTATGCAAGACCAGCAGTAGCAGCAGTACTTAGTGAGTGGTGGATGGTGTGGGGGGGGGGGACTCTGGAGGATACTGAGATCCTGTAATAACGTTGTGAGGAATGAGCTGCATTCAGGTGTTCGCTTCTCTATCCCTTATGTACGGTGTTTGTCTATTGAGACGTTGTTTACAACCCGAGGACAACCCGGGAGCGAAAAAAAAAGACAAGTCAGGACGAGTTGAAATCACAACACCTGCCTTCCACGTTGAGGTACTCGAAAGCTTTGTTGACATAGAAAACAAAACTGTCTGGATCAAATTGGTGTCTGAAGCCAAACATGGTGAAAAAAACTGGTGAAGAAAACTGGTGATGCAGAACTTGACTGCCTAAAAAGGAGAGCTGGGTATTTCAATAACACGCCGTGGCTAATGTCCCCTCGTTTGGGAGGGCGTCGATGCCAGCAACAGCATTAGGACCCACCTAGGGACTAGCTGGGAGGTTGGGATTTTAGCATTCCTCCATTTTCCAGCTCCATCCTCTAGTTCCCCCCCCCCCCCCCCCCCCCCTTCACTACACCCTCCCTGCCTCCGCCAACTCTCAGCCCCTTGCCTGTCGTGATCATCAGCATTATGCTCCCTCAATGGGCCTGATTTATGCTGGACAGTCTCCTGTCCGCCCAGGATGGTCATGCCCACTCCATCACCATGAAGGCCCTGATAAGATGGGGAGGAGGTGGACCTTACGGAGAATGGTAAACATTTCCGAGGTTACGATTTGCGATATGGCGATATTTGCGTGCGAGTGAAAGTTATCGTATGTCAAACTGTGCACCTCAGGTCTGCCATGAGCCCTCGTCGAAAAGTGTGAGGGGTCAACCCCTTTTTATCCCGTCTGGGTTTAATGTGAGAACTGCTCTTCGTTCGTCGCAAATTCCCTCTCTAAGACGCAACAGAAGGGGCGTGTTGAATTCACAGTTAGGATCCATCTTTCTCCACGGAGTATACCAAGTAGACTTTGATCCAGGCTGATCAGCCTTTGGGCAAACTGTGGCCTCTATCTCACCCTGCTCCGCCATTCAGCAGGCTCCCATTACACGCCACTCACGCTTGATTCACACCGCCAACAGGAAAGGCCGCATGATTATTATTATTTTTACAGAAACACGATGACATATTATGTAACGTCCCGGCCTCCTGCTGCTACCAGCTTCCATGTGTTTGCACTGTTTAAAAACAGGCGATACAAATGTTCCATCTTCTTGTTTTTCTATGGAAACTGACTAAGGGAAAAACAATCCAATATTAGTTAGATAACTTCCCAGAAATATTTGAGGAGTCTCATTTTTAGCTACACCACTTTTGAATTGCTTCTTTTTGTGTAAAGATCTCTCATATACGAATATAAAGTAATAACCTTCCGAGAAGACATATAGACCAAGACAACTAAGGAAGTCTCACGCCAGTGTTATATGGGCTGGAATGCACTGAAACCATTTGGACGGACATGTTTCCCATGGGTTGCTCACTGTAGATAACTTGGATACTTACATTTACTTAAGCTTACTTAAGCTTACTTAATTCAGTTAAAATGACTGAGGTTTAGGAGGAGAAGACTAACTCCCTTTTCAGGTCATCTTTAGAGAGATTGAAGTGTTCTGTAGCCTTGAGCAGTTCTGTGTTTTTTGATCGCCACACCTGACCAGGCTAATACCACATTCAGGAGACACAACATTCACTCAGATGTGTTCAACGACACAGGCCCATGCCACCCTCAGGAAGGAGAAATCCAGTCATTCGTGAACACAAGACTGCGTACGTAAAGACGTACCCAAACACACATGCACACGCCCCTCCCTCTCTGTCTCTCCGCCCCTCTCTGTCTCTCTCTCTCCCTTTCTCTCCCCCTCCCTTCACATTATCATCAGGGCATATGTGAATGCCATGACAAGTCCATTCAGATCCCTTCTGTCTCAGACGCACTGAGCAGAGATGGGAGGACTGTCTGGAGAATGCATGTGCGCCTGTGTATCCCTTTCAGGCACTTGTCATGTCAGAGACAAGCTATGAGATACACTATTATACACACTGGTAACTTGAAAACGGGTTGCGGGGTACACAAGGTACCGTAGCTAGACACTCAGTTATTGGCTGGAACAGACGGCTACAGAAAGACATTAAAATCACCCCTCGGAAAGATTATTCACGACAAATAGCCCCGTGTTTATATACCTCTAGTGTCACAGGGCAATAACGTGAGAGGATGAAGATGAATTGAGTCAATCCCCTAGCCCTTGTCTCAATCTGTGAGGTGCCGAGTACAGCAGGCTTCAGCCTGCTGTACTCGGCACCTCACAGATGGAAGCCGCTGGAGATGGTCTCTCCATAGGAACAGAGCCCCGCACGCCACAGCCTTCTGAGGGATGGGGTGGTGGAGTGAGACCCTCTGACAGGCAGCACCGTGGTGATGCGAGGGGAAAGGGGGGGGGGGGGATGTTCGGAATCCTCTAGCCTCTATCCATCACCCCCCTCTGCCAAAGACACGGGCCTCCACACAGACGGATGGCACAGGGGAGGCTGAGCGTGGGTGCGGCCAGGTGGGGGACGAGATCGGACGGGCGACAAGGGCGAGGATGGGCAGGGGGAAGATGGAAGACATGTATTCAAAGAAATGAAAAATGGATATTACAATTTATACAATGTAATAATGACCTGATAATAAATGAGCTAAGAGGTGTAATGGAGGGGGGGTGGGGGTATTTGGGGGGAAGACACGCACCTTGAGTGAGCCCTCATCTGCATGTCCAAAAAAAAAAATCTGAGTGCAATAAACAAACAAACCTAATTCTGGATGTCATTTTAGATTCATGCCCCAAAGGGATAAAACTGCTACAAGCAGGAGACTCATAGCCTTCTCACTGTGTTTTTCATTCAGTGGAGGGCAAAAAAGAAACATAGAAGTCATGTTGCTTGGAGTTAGGGAAGAGGATACCATGTTGATAGACTGCCATCTGCTGGTTATTAATATTTATAACGAATACCTGCCATTTACACAAACATTACAGTAAATGCACGTATAAAATAGATAAAGAGTGTTGGGGGTTTTTGTGTTTTTTTTTTTCTTCTTTTGCCCATTTATAAATATAGTGTGAAAGAAATAACTCTTAAATGAGGTATGGGTGACAAAGTTTCAGTTTAGTGGGATGAAAGAAATAAACAATCCCCTGACCAACGCAGCTGAGCAGTGGTTCAATGTATGTTTTATTCATGATTGCCTTTAATGTACTCTTTAGAGAATTGAGTCGTGTTAATTTAAGAGAAAAAAAAGCTTGCATTGGGTAAACAACTGATTCAAAGCGTAACTAAAATAGAATTCCCAGGGTAGAATATTGCCATAATTGTATTAATTTATGTATGTGGTGTGTATACACCCAAAAGGTTGCCATAATGTAGCTAATTGATTCATACTGTTCACTCTATGATCCAAGTAGCTTTGGATGTTGTTCTCGAACGTCAGTAAAAACACAGGTTTGTGGTATTGCTTTGTGCCCCCCAAAAAAACGGCATCGATCTGGCAGATGTGCTTGGTCTTTTACAGCACGTATGAGGCATCACTTCTGGACAGTGATCTGATGAGACACAGCACCACCTTGTGGATGTGTTGATGATGGCTGACAGACAGAACATCACTGTATACATTCGGAGCTTTATCATGAGTGGATAAGTTTGGTATACAGTTATAGCTTTAGCATTAGCCTTGTATGCAATATGAAAAGAAGCACTCGTCTGATATGCAATATGATGATTAGCATTAGCCTGATTTACAGTGTAAACAGTGGCCTCATACTGTGTACATTATTAGCATTAGCATTAGCCTGATATACAGTCTGAACAACATCATTATTCTAATATAAAGTATGAGCATTAGTATGCTACTGTATACTGTGTGTTCAGTATTATTAGCCTGTTATACAGTACAATATGGGCATAATAATTAGCCTGATATGCAGTATGAACAGTAGCATTAGCCTGGTACACAGTACTAGCCTGGTATGCAATTTGAGCAGTTTGATAAGCTTATCATGTTTTACAGCAAGTGGAAAAACCAAATGTCGTCAGGCACAAAAACACATTCGGTGCGAAGGCCCAATAATGTGCATATTTTATGCAACAGTGGACTTCATCTGGGACAGTTGTTACCACTGATTAAAGCGAACACAGTTGCTTTCAATGTTGGTTGGGAGGTTATCAGAAGATGTCATTCCTTTAGTCCTTTTCTAATCCCTTTGCCAGATATCTCTGGTCGGTGGGTTTCGTTCACTAGTCATTTCTATAGAAGTCTTAGTGTGCTTTGGTGAAGTTGGATTCACCTTTAAAAAAGGCTGTCTGAGATCGTATCCACAGCAAACAGGTAGTTTGAAAAAGTCATTAACTGGGATTGTGTTGTTTTGGTAATCAGCTAAATCTCTGGGTCTTTGCCAAAGAAAACCACACCATTACAGTTATGCTATGCATCTTTATTGATGTATATTCAAAGTATAATCAGATGATTAACTCGAACCTTTCTGCCTCATTGCTTCACCTTGTGTCAGAAGGCACTGTCCTTGGAATAATCACTCCAAACAATGTGTGATAAGGCGCCTGCAGTAATCATTGCTCTTCTTAACCACAATTTTCAAGAACAGAGACAAAGGATGCAATCTAGCAATAATCAGACTGTTTGCCGGTACATTTCCCCCATCAAACATCTATTTCTCAGAAAACCTTTTTTAATTTTTTTCATTATTACCAAGCTTTTATCTTCGAAATGTTGTTGCTGTTCCGCATGGTTAAATGTCAAATTGTCCTTTTTGGAATTCCACAGTCAGTCAGCATCTCTCTCTATCTTTCCAGTGTTAAGGTAAGCATCACATTAAAAACAGAATGGCAAATAATGGAGAACAGTGGGTTTCATGTGGGGTTGTGTAAAAAGCCTACACCTCCATATGATGATTCAGTGTCCGTTATGCAAAGGGCCCACAGTCCCTGGGTCTTTCAGGAGTGTAGGTCAGGAGAGGGATGTAAAAGACCACTCACCCCAGAGTATCCCTTCCTCTGCACCACATTGATGTTTTTGACTTGAATTAAAGTGTGCTTGTGTGTGTGTGTTTGTGTGTGTCTGTGTATGTGTGCGTATGTATGTGTGAGTGTTTGTCAGGGAGGGAGAGAGAGGGATGGATGGAGGCTGGGGGACAGACCACAGCTGTGTTTATGCTGGCCTAAGTGTGTGTTTGTGCCAGTGGAATTGTTTGTTGGTAGAGTTTGTAGGCTTGCATTTCCCCCCTGCTGCTACTGCTGCTGCTGCTGCTGTGAGGGACAGAGTAAAGCTGGGGAGAGATATTCCCAGAAGCTTACGTAAAGCCACTGGACTTTGTAATAATTCATGGAGCAAAAAGCCCTGGGTGAACTCGCCTTGCAATATTTATACCCCCCCCCCACCACTACCACCAGAATGTGCTCTCTGAGCTCTCAGGACATGTCACTGCAAAGGCCAACAGTGTGTATGTGTGTGTGTGTGTGTGTGTGGGGGGGGGGGGGGGGGCACTTTTTTTTTTTCTTCCCTTTTTTCTTTGTTGTTTCTTTATTTATTTCCCCCAGACTGGTTTCACATTTAGGATGGGAGGTGTGGTACTGTGAGATGGACCCCATGATTTATTGTTGTCACACCCAATCAGCATGTGCAACGGAATGGTTCAAGTCCTTGCTCACTTTATGTGACGAGTGGTGCTCTTTCTGACACATTAACTTTGTCCGTTATTATTATTTGATTAATCCGTGCATTTTGGTCAGAGGTAATGTCATGCTGTTGGATTGAATGAGGGGGTGTAAATGAGATGTTACGGGGGTAACGGGGGCGTGTAAGTGAGATGTCTTTCTTAAAAAATTACAGAAAGGAACCGCTTAAATAAAGTGCGTCCTAATAATATATCTCTAATGCCAGTACTAAACTCATGATGTGGACTGGTTTGACTGCTTGACATTGAGGTCAAATCTACGCAGTGTGTCTTATATCAAGATCCCATTAGGCTGCATTAAAAGTTCATTAGGGCTTGGACAACGATGTCTATATGGGACCTGACTGAAAAGTCAATGAGATGCTTAAAAATCCAATGTGAGAGATGACAAGGTGGTGATCCAGTATTGGACAGTGTTTCATTAAAGCTCACAACCTTGACGATATGTTTTTCAAAGTGAACGATGGCCACTTAAGAGGTGGAACATGTCGTGCAGACCGCATGTGGCGTTGTGGTCGAGCGCCGGCACACCTACCGTGAACCAAGACTCCTGCGGCGGGTTCATGCAGGTGCCAGCATGCTGCCCGATGCCCGCGCTTCCCCTCGCCAACACACCAGAGAGCCGTTGGCCCCGTGTGCCCCACCTGGAGGAGGAGGAGACGGGAGGAGGAGATGGGGGGAGGAGACGGAGAGGAAACATGAGGAGGAGACAGGAGGAGGAGACGGGAGGAGGAGACGGGAGGAGACGGGAGGAGGAGACAGGAGGAGGAGACGGGAGGAGGAGACAGGAGGAGGAGACGGGAAGAGGAGACGGGAGGAGGAGACGGGGGGAGGAGACAGGAGGAGGAGACGGGGGGAGGAGACAGGGGGAGGAGACGGGAGGAGGAGACGGGAGGAGACAGGAGGAGGAGACGGGAGGAGGAGATGGGAGGAGGAGACGGGGGGAGGAGACGGGGGGAGGAGACGGGAGGAGGAGACGGGAGGAGGAGACAGGAGGAGAGACGTCAGGAAGAGGAGGTTGCATTCGAATCAAAACCCTCCTAACCCCAGGCTCAGGACCACAAAAACAACTCAGCCTCACACGTCACAATACGTCAGTATTTTTTTCTTTTCCGCCGAATCATCTCCGCCACAAACTTATGAACAGTCTTTATGTGAACCCGGCGTGTTCACATAAATAAAGTGTTGGAGCACTTATCCTGTACCTGTGTCCAAAGACCTCAAATCCGACGTGATTTGGCTTGTGAGGACTGCATTTGCATACGGCTCCAGTCTTGTTTAAAAATAAGCCCAAATAAGCCCACACTCGTTTTCTGTATTTGCATATAGTTTGGCAGGGGCGCACAGGTGTGGACGGGAGGACGGGGAGTGTGGCAATTTTTTTTGCATGAGCAGGAAGGTGGGTCTGGCAGGCCTCCCTGTTGCCGCGGGGGCCACGAGTGATGGCGCTCCATGCCTCGCTGTTGTTTTGGTCACATGACCTGCAGAAGAAACGGTCCCCCCGAGCGCCATAATAAATCATCACGGCTGCAGCTTGGCTCTCGGTTTACACACACACACACACTGTAGCACACACACACACACACACACACACTGTAGCACACACACACACACTGTAGCACACACACACACACACACACACTGTAGCACACACACACACACAATGTAGCACACACACACACACACACTGTAGCACACACACACACACTGTAGCACACACACACACACACACACACACACTGTAGCACACACACACACACACACACACACACACTGTAGCACACACACAAACACACACACACTGTAGCACACACACACACACACACACACAAAAACAAGAGCACATACACACATACACACTAGATCATACACATATACACTTTAGTACACACACATACACACACTGGAGCACACACACACACAGGAGCACACACACATTCAGAGTAGAGCATACACACAGAGTGATGTGAATGCTAATACCGTAAGCCTGACAACAGATAACCTCATCCGATGTGACTTGTGAGTTTGGGAATAGCTCAAATTTTCAGAACGGTATCAATCATTATAGATTTAGGTCATGCTGTCAAGAAACATGTATCTATGAATCGACTTGGCAGCCGACTTCCATTAGGTGTTTCTTCAAATGTGAACTCTAGTTCCCAGCTTCAACTACAACTACTTCAACTTACTCCATCTGTCAGAAGCATAACCTTTTTTGCTAACAATAGAGGACGTGTCAACAGAAAGGGAGATGTTTGAGGAAAAGGGCTATCAAAAACACATTGCGGTTGGGTGTTAAATAATAAAAGCAAACAAGTACGAAAGTGGTTTTAAACGCTGACACCTTAAGTTTGAACAGGTCCCAAACAGGAAGTCCTCCAGTCACTTAAATGGATGGGCTTTAGTCAAACAGAAACCACTTACAGGACGCAACCTGCAGCATCCAAAATGACAACACGAGCACCCCCCCCAACCCTCCCCCCCCGGGACACATTTGTACCTGTCGCCTCGTATCTCCTTCCTCTCATCACACCTGCTCCCCCCGTCCGCTTTTAAAAGCCCGTAAGAGGGGAGACCGTCAGATATCCTGGACTGGAATGTTCTGTTGAGGCGTCGTCGTAGGGTCGCGCCATTGAACGTGTCGGAGAAGAGGTGCGGGTGGAAAACACACGAGCTTGGCAAAGCTCCCCTGAGAGGTCGCGAGCGAAGACGAAGGAGAAGCGGAGGGGGGGGGGAGAGGGGGGAGAGGACGCTTTTCGAAACCTAAGCGGAGAAAATAGCACACTTTTCTTTTTTTTTAGCCCTGCCGTGTTTGAGGAGTTCGTCGGAAATTATGTCGACGTAGGGAGGAACTGCCATGCCTCCCTGGGATGTCAACAGGGACTGGTGGAGGCAAGAAGGCATGCCAATTACCACTGTACCCAGAATCCTCGAGGGCGAAGTGCAGAGGGAGGGGGGGGGGGGGGAAGTGGAGGGGTTGTTGATAGACTAAGGCTCTTCTGAAAATAATGACTTTCCAGGAGATACATGAGAGAAGTGAAGTACAGCTGCAGGTTATTCAAGATCTGAGTTGATTTCATTTCGAAAAAGTGGTTTGTGTTCGGTTACATGTGCATAGTTTAGTATTAAGCATGTTGAAATGAAAGACAACAGTAAAGTTTTAAGCGGCATCTGTTTTTTCTTCAGAATTAAACCCCTATACATGTTCATGTTGGGGGGGGGAAAATGTGAATAAAACAGCTATGCACGAACCAACTGGTTATTAGCATGAATTGTTTCTCTCTTTCTTAATCATCCCACTGTGAATGTATGCCTCAATCAACACTCACTGTGTGAGCAAACATACACCCACACAAGTACCGTTATATTCCAAAGACATGTCTTTTTATTCGTGTAGAGTGAAGTACCAGAGCTGTGTGAGGCTTGTCAGCAAGAACGCTGGGCTGACACCTTGCTAGCTGGAATGACTGCACCATTACACAAACAAGGGTTGTAATTTATATTGCAAATGGGTGTTTTGATTTGCCATATCATGCTGGGCTGTTGTGTTGTGTTGTGGTTATACTGTATGTGTGCCGTGCTGTCATTGTGTGAGTGTTGTGTAGAGTGGTGTGGGGTTCTGTAGAGCAGTGCTGGGTTGTGTGTAGAGTACACAGTGTAGAGTAGTGTCGTGTTGCGTAGTGTACTGTAGTGTAGTGTACTGTCGTATAATGCAGTGTAGAGTAGTGTAAAGTAATCTCTGTAGTCTGTAGTGTGGTGTAGACTTGTGTAGTGTAGTGCTGTTTTGGAGTGTACAGTAGTGCAGCGTAGCAGAGTAGAGTGGTATAACAGTAATGGCCGGTGTAGTTCCAGCAGGTCTGGTGCTCATCTGTCAGGCGTGCTGCTGACTCCAGGGAAGGGTCCACATCCCGCGGGCGAGGAGACCGGCGAGAGAGAGCCTCAGTTCACTGAGCACCAGCTGCCCTGCCGGGACGGCGCCAGCGTGCGTCCGGCGCGCGACTGCGAGCGCCGGCCCGACAGGAGACTGCTCGTCAGCTGCCCAGAGAGAGCCCTTTCTCAGCCAGGTTTCTGTGTGCGTGTGTGTTTGTGGGTCTGCGTATGTGTCTCGGTGTGTGTCTGTGTGTGTGTGTCAGTGTGTGTGTGTGTATGTGGCAGTGTGTGTATGTGTCTGTGCATGTCAGTGCGCTTGTGTCTGTGTGTGTGTGTGTGTGTATGTGTCAGTGTGTGTATGTGTCTGTGCATGTCAGTGCGTGTGTCTGTGCGTGTCAGCGTGTGTGTGTCTGTGTCTGTGTGCTAATTCTGCACGTCCCCTGGCCAAAAATCCTGTCTTTTTGGGAACGGGGCAAGCCAAGCACGTCAGGGCTCTGACCGGGTTCCCATGTCCAGTCCCCACAGGAGAGCGCTGACGGAGGCACCAGAAGGGGCCGCCTGTTTCCTTCACACTCAGCACCCAGCAGTAGCCCTGCTCACACTGAGGGGGGCGCTACTTGCATGTTGAAAGGACAGCGCTTGTGTCGGCTGGTTCATGCCACTCCGCTCGCCGCGGAAGGACTTGAATTGGAACACTGAACGCCGGAGGAAGGATTCTCAAGTTCAAATGCGGGCCATGTATAGAGGCAGATGTATTGCAAGTCTTCATCTTTAGATGAGTTATGACATTGAAAGACTGTGAGTGCAATTATTGAATTGAACTGCCATTAGCAAGTACTATATCCAACACTGTTTCTTTTTAAGGGTGAGTAAAATGTCCAGCCATTTCAATGTATAGTAGTCTTGTCACTGTACACTGTTAGAATGATAGAGCTTTGGTGAAGTGGATCTTACCTGTTTGGAATAGTTGATAGCAATGCTGCCTCGGACCAAAGCGGCAAAAGAACAGAACTCCTCAGAATTTCCCTGTGAGAGAGAGAGAGAGAGAGAGAGAGAGAGAGAGAGAGAGAGAGAGAGAGAGAGAAGAGAGAGATGGAGAGAGAGAGACATGGTCAGGCTGGGCCACCACAAACACACTCACATATCCACACCAGGGTAGGACATACAGTACAGTCCTTTTTTTCTCTTTCAATATTTGAGGTAATCCCTGGAAAAGGACTCGCTCTCCCTTTTCCCAACACACACACACACACACACACGTGCGTGCACACACCGACACAGACAAACACACACACGCACACAATGTCCCTCTTTACTCCCCCTCTCTCTCCATCTATGCAGAGGCCTAATTAATATGTCACTCTCTCTGCCTTCCAATCGACACCACGCAAATGCAAGAGGAGCCGGGCAATCTTCGAAGGCTCCCCACTGTTTCTTTCACCCTGTGCCTCGTGTATCAATGGGCTTCTTACCTTTCAATTTCCTGTATGAATAGAGCTTGAGGACCCCCCCCTCCCCCCCCCCCCCTAATCATGGCCTCCCTGCCGTTTTACACAACGCAGGTCACAAGTCCACTACACCCACAAAGAGAAATAGTTCTTCTATGGATGGGTGGACTCTCCAGTTGCACTTTTCTCTGTGTACACACCCGCACACACGCACACACACGCACACCCCCCCCCCCGCGCGCACACACAAACATAACTTGACGTGCAAAAGTGGCTGTTTACGAGAGAGATCAAAGTTTCACCGCCCCTCCCCCACCACCCCACCCACCCCACCCAGCCCACCCGCCCCGCCCTCCTCCCGCACCGCCCCCACCCCCGAAGATCTAAAAACGGACGTCTTTCATGATGCAAGCCAACAAAGATTGGGCTCGGCTCACACCCTGCTCTGAGCACGCTGATTAATTAGCTTGTATAATTAGCTTAATGATTTGGAGAGACATGGCCGCAGCCACCCAAGAAGCTAACGCTAATGGACCCCTGTCTATAGCAATTAAGGCGTCCATAATTTAACGCAGAGTCGCGCGGATAACAACTGCGAGAAAGTAGGTGCTCCGGAAAACAGACGCCGTCGGCAGCGACGGCGCGGATACGATTACAGCGTGTCGGGATCCCAGACTCGAACGGGCATGTCGGCGAACGAGGAGACTGGTTGTCGAGACGGGTTCGACAGGACAAAGGGACTCGATTTCGGAGCGGGAAAGCATTTACTGGCAACTGTGCGAACATGCTGTGTTGCTTGTCTGCGTGTGCTGGCATATGGCACGCGCTCCATAATTAAAAAGAGAAGCTTTTAGTGGCGCTTCGGTGGACTTCTTTGAGGTGACAAGCAAAATCCTTAACCTAACCCCAGCTCATTGTGCATTGTGCAGCTTGGAGGATATAACAAAGACATCTTGCTTGTTCCTTACAAATGCAGTTGGTTCAGGTTCTACTGAAAATTGATATCTTGCAATAATAATATTTATGTAGCATTCCCTTTTATCCAAAGCGAAGTACAGTCCGGGGAGGATTTCAACCTGCATCCTCTTGAGCGGCAGTTAAGTGCCGAAACCGCAGAGCTAGAGAGATTGTCTATCAACAGCAGTCCTTGGCTCTTGCCAGCACTCAAGTCTGGATGAGCTCGTATAGGAAATATCCTTCACTTCAGGAAGTTATTGCACACGGTAGTCAGGGAGCGAGAGCTCTAGAGCTGTTTGGATGGGGGCTGGAGCGAGTCGGATCCAGCACCGGAGGTGCATCTCAGACCACACGGAGGGGTGGTCACTCCCAGCAACACGGCAACTCTCGCCACATCTGGGACCCGGACGGAACACTCCGGATAAGTCTACTCGCGTCTCGCATTTGATGAGCCACTCAAACGATTGCATTGTCTGCAGCAACGGCGCCAAAGCGGATGAGAAGTGCCCTCGCAACTCAGATGCTTCAGAGACGGCCTCTTTCTCAGAATGACTACGTGGCACGACTACTGAGGACAAACAACCAGTGCTGAATTCCCAAACACCTCCCTAAACACATCCAAAATACCCCAGCAGATCTAACTCTCTTGGGGGGGTGGGGGGGATTGGGGTGGGGGGGGGGGGGGGGGGCGGTGCGGTGTGTCCTAACGTCGATGGCAAGTGGATGGTGGAATTCACTTGTGGTAGAGGGAACATCACAGCTCCTTGTTTGACACCATTCTGTCAAAACCTGCAGCTTTGCCTGTCAGGCTACCTGCTATGCCCGGCTCAAACATGCTGCTCAAATGAGCAGGGAGAGGAATGTTTTCTGCCTTCCTGTGTGTGTGTGTGTGTGTGTGTCTGACTGACTTCCATTTGCTGTGTCTGTCTTTTTGTGTTTCTCTCACAGAGTAATTAGGCAAAAAGAGAAGAAATATTGCTGGCATTTTGTGGGGGTGGGAAAGGGGAGGGGGGGTGTTGAGTCATGAACACATTACCTCGTATGAGTCTTTGTATAGAAAAGATTGGTCTATGGTCGTCTCTGGTTGGAAAATCTAAGAATGTCACCTAACTGCTGGCAACCTGCAAGCATTTTTGCAAACATCCTATGCTAATGCTAAGCCAACGATATGTTTTCATCCCATAGACATTTGCTTTACATGTAACTGTCTATACAAACATACTGTTTTACGTGACGAACACCAGGTGTTTCTGAAGAAAAGCCCTGACACCACAAAAGCTGAATGGCACATCTTTTAGGTAAGATGTTCGCGGTATGCTACAAAAGGAAAGCATTTTGATTTGATTGGCTCTGACGTTTTGAAAAACCACTGGATGCCTCGCTGACAGCTTGCTTCCGCCCCCTCTCTCCCTCTCTCCCCTAATGCTGGCGCCCCGGGCACCTTTCTCCCTCTCCCTCTCTCTGTGGATATAATATGTCTCCTCTATCCCCCCCCCCCTCAATTCTCTCCTCTGTACCTCCCTGCCCTTACTCCCATCACTGCCCTTCACCGCCGCCCTCTTTCTTTCATTCCTCTCTCCCCAAGCCCGGAGATTAGCCAACAACGGCAGGGCATCCCACCAGTGACGGATGCCCCACCAAGGGGAGGGGTTGGTGGTTGAGGTTTGTATGTGTGTGTGTGTGTGTGTGTGGGGGGGGGGGGGGAGGGCGGGGGGAGGTAGACTAGGACAGGTGCCATCACTTTTCTTGCACGTGTGCAGTCCTAGTCCTCTGTCAGAGAAGTCCTGTGTAAGGTGTCTCAGCCCCCATTGCCCCCCCCCCCCTCCCCCTCCTCGCCTCCCCAAGGCTGTCATGATGTACTCTGAGCCACTGTCCTAATCATCCACATGTCTCATCAAGACGGAGGATAATCCTGCCTTCAACTTGGGTGAGAGGGTGAGCCAGGGGGGAGTTCTGAAGAGAGAGATAAAGGGAGGGAGGGGGAGGGAGGGAGAGACGGCGAGAGGAGAAGAGAAAGGTGATGAAAGAGAGGCTCAGGGGAGGACAGAGAGTGAAAGTGAGAGGTGGAAGGATGGAGAGGAAGAAACACATTAAGGCCAAAGCGAGGGGATTAGATAAAGGGGTGGGTGGGCGGGCGGGGGTGAGCAGATGAGGGGTTGAAGAAGGGTTACACTGGCTAGCCTCAGGGTTGTTAAGAAACTCTACACCCCCCCCCCCATCCTCTCTCTTTTCCAGTCAGCATCGCAAAAGATGATATCATTGATCATCTCCTTAAAAGAGCTGATTTCCTGTCCGCGGTATCACCCATGTCATAAAGATGACTGGTTTGGTTGCCTTAAAAGGTTTTTCCCGAGCCTCGTGAAGGGTGAAACCGTTAAGAAAGCCCGGGCCCTGTCTCCTTTCCTTTGGCAACTCTTTTGACAAGTCAAAGTGTTGCAAAGTCGCGGATCAGCGTGTTGTTTTCGGCGTTCGGCCTGATTGTAGATGCTGAAAGGGATACGGTGAACGGAACTGGGGCGGTGGACGGCATCCGTTTGAGGTTTGTTTTGGTTGTGTTCGCTTCCTGTCTGACATCAAAGGGATCATCATATCCACCCTGGGCTTTGAGTCTGTGTCTCTCTCTGGAAGCGCACCAGTGTTTTTACATTCCACGGAGCATCGTGTCCCAGTTTGAATCTCTCTGGACCACTGGGGAAGACCCAGGAAAAAGTCAATAGATTTGGTCTCGCTGGCGTTTCTGTGGCTCTGGGTATCCACGCGTCTCTGCTCGTGTCTTCAGCGGAAAGCCGGCGTCCCTCGCTGCTGCTTATTAGCCGCTCGGGGATCCATTCATCACCAGGGGAGGACGCGGAACGGAGGCGTCGGGGGAGACGCTTTCCTCGAGTGATTTATGGGCGACAGGCGGAGGGAGGGCGTTTTTGGGTCGCGCAAATGACGCGCAGCGCAAATGATCAGTATGGCCTTGCCCCTTGCTTTCTCCGCGTGGTGTTTCGGGGGTGCTTTGTCGATGGAGGGGCAAACTCTTTAAGTGTGTGTGTGTCACAACGCAGGATGGCGATGAACCGGTTGAATGATGAGGCCGTGAAAAAGTCGAGGAAAGTTGGTAAAAAGTTGGTAAAGTTTCCTTCCACTGATGTTCTGAGACGGATCCGTGCTGCTCCGGGGGACTAGGCCTCTCTCCCGGTGACAAACACAGACACTCGCGCCCGAGACTTCACAACTGCACATCACGTACACTTCCTGTTCCCTCCACTAGTCTGTGCTGTTGCTCCAATAACAGTTCCCGCATTCCCGTGACCCACTTTCTGGCTCGGTGAAGGCACTGGAACTCGACTCTTCTCACTTCACCTGTGCTAAACGGCTTCCTCGTCTCGGTAAAGGACCGCAGGGTTAGTTCCTGTAACACTCGAGGCTCGTTTGTAATTGTCCCCCATGTAAATGAATGGCCGGGGAGGAACGGGGGCCTTCTGGGTGATGTAGTTCCGAAGCAGTCAGATGGAGCAGCATGTCTCTGGGCTAGTTTTGGTGCTGTCGTGGCTAGCCTTCTGGGCCCCCAGACTGGAGCTGGGCAAGAACAAGAGGCAGCAGGAGAGAGGGAGGTGTCCTGGGGCAAACACTGACACATACTACTTTTTTTCTATGGCTGTTACAGGGCAGGTTGGGCGAGTTGCATCACCTATTGTTGGCTATGAATGTGCCGCTGGTGAGCAAATGATACCAGGAGACAGAGATAGTGTGCGAGTGTGAGAGAGAGAGAGGGAGAGAGACAGTGTGATAGAGCATATGTGAGAAAGAGGGGAGAGAGAGAGATAAAGAGAGAGAGAGAGTGAGAGGTGAGAGAGAGTGATAGAGAGAAAGAGAGAGAGAGGGAGAGATGGAGAGAGATAGGGAGAGAGAGGGAGAAATAGAGAGAGAGAGAGAGAGAGAGAGAGAGGGAGATAGAGATAGAGAGAGAGAGATATACGAGAGGGTGGAAGTAGAGCAAGATAAAGATTAGAAGATGTTCTTTGTGCTGCAATGAACAGAGTGAACAATGGTTTGAGTGCCTCATGTTGCGTGTGCCTGACTGCACAGTCTCCATGTGTGTGTGCATGTGTGCTGCTACTTCCACAGTGTGCACAACCTTGTAATACAGTGCACAGCCCTCGGTAAACTATGGCCATTATATTCATTTTGTTTTTTGTTTTTTTTCTGGGACGTTGTATCTGAATCACGGGGCGTGCCGCCTGCCTAACAACTCAATAGCCGCCGTCCTGGCGGGCTGCCACGCTCATCCCTCTCGGTAACAAACGAGCGCGCTCGGCCCAGAGCATCTCTCCCACACCCACGGACCAGGACGGATCTTGTTCTCCCCTCCTCTCGCCGGCTCCTGCCCGCCTGGTCCCACCCCTCTCTCTATGCACCCGGGAGAGAGAGAGACTGGCCGCTCATCTGAGTGGGCAGTACAGCGAGAGGAGAGAGAGCTGTATGTGTGTGTGTGTGTGTGTTATCTAACAGGATTAAACATGAACGATAGGGAGGAGACCACTTAAAATACTCTGACACGAGCCCTTTTGCAAGAAGGATGAGCTACTGTACAGTAGTCTCTCTCTCTCTCTCTGTCTCTCTCTCTCTCCCGTCTTTATCCTTCACCACTGTAACTCTCTCTCTCTTTCTCTCCTGAGTACACACACTCACACTTGCCGGCGGAGGTCTCTGCTGGCCTGTCTTAATAACGTGAGGGAGTGGGCTTGATTACCGAATGAAAGACCGCGTCTGTGGTGGGAAGCCGGGATCAGATGTGTCCGTAACCGGTGGTTACGTGGAGGGAGAGAGGGGGAAGACCCAGAGGTCAGGGATAAGAGAGAGACAGAAAAGGAGAGCTAGAAAGAGAGATAGAAGTGGAGAAGATGTAGAAGGTGAAGGGGAGCAGTGAATGGGAAGGATGGTTTAAGAAGAGAGAGAGAGAGATGGATAGAGAGAAGGGAGAGAGAGAGAGAGAGAGAGAGAGAGACAGAGAGAGAGCAAAGGGTGATGGAGGGTGGTCGAAAGAACGAGTCGGAAGATTCAGAGGGCAAAAATAAAAAGAGCGGCAAAGAGAGGGAGTGAGGGTCAGGAGGGGCGTCCAGAACCTCAAACCAAAGAAGCATCAAAGGATGGTGGCCGAGAAAGAGATGAAGAGGAAGGATGAACATTCCAAGGTACAGTCGATGAGAGAGACAGATTATGGATCGTTTCCTGTCAGGGATAGGACACGGACAGCTGCTTGGCCCACTTTCTGGCGAAAAACCCCCCCCCAAACCCCAAGGAGGACAACATTTGAAACAAGGCCAGAGAGATTTGTTGGTTACCTTTCCAAGTCTGCTACATGGGCACCTGGTCAATGTGTACCGTGCAAAGACGTCACGACCAAATAGAAACAAATGGGGTCTGCGCTGCGGTAGACTCGACTCGGAAAGGTGGAACAACATGACAAATCTCCTCGGGGACGCATGATCGAACGTACGGCGGGCAGGAACCTCAGACAGATCCTGTTCGGAATCAAGATGGCATCTATAGTCGAGCGAACACAAACGATGCGCACACACACACAGACACACACACACTCACACAGACACAAGCATGCACACACACAAACGCACACATGCACAGACACACACATACACAGAGCTCTGTTTCATGTCTGACCCTGGACAATTGACTGCACTTTGGGGACGATTTTCAAGATGGCAAACTTATGCGCGCTATGTTTACACTCGTCTCAAATATTCCATTTGCCTGGTTAATATATGCGGGCGTCTCGTCTCTCGACGCTGCGTTGCCTCTCTTTCATACCACTCGACAAACATGTTCCGACGGTACGCGACCCACTGGTGTCTTGGCAAATGGGACGCAATTTGAATATCGCACACACGCGTCTGTCGGCCCTCTCAACAACTCAAAGTCGTCACAGCGGACTGGAACGAACAAACGGCTGACAGATATATAGAGTATTATCGCGAGTGCGGTTCTGTGTGTGTGTGCGTGAGATGGCATCGTCTCTCTCTGAGAGGAAGGCACACGATGCGTTCCGTGCCCGTCGCACGACGAGCCGTTTCAGCGACGGCGGCTCGGCTGTCGGCGGACGGCGCTACGGACGGACGTAGGGAACGGGCGGAGACGTCTTTCGCACGCCTGCCGTCGTTTCACCTCGCCGGGAAAGGTTGACGTGGCGGGGGGGGAATGAACGCGGATTAACGGCGGGCGATGTTCTTCACGGAGACTTGAGTCTCGGGGGCGGAGAAACGCGGTTGTTGGGACGGGGGTTCGTGCCGGGCGTAGACAGACCTGGTTTGTGGCCGTCCACATTGTCGGGGGCCCGGGTCTGTTTTGTGACCGGGGGGGGGAAGGAGCGGAAAACACGTCGCTTCTGAGGAAGTCACGTCATTGATATCCCTCCGCCTGTCGCGTCCCACGTAGGGGGATGGAGGTGCACAGTGACCCTGGCCTCGTCTGCAGGCACGGGAGGGAGGGAGAGAGGGAGGGAGGAGCGGGGGGAGGGCTCAGGGAACGAGGGGTGGAAGGGAGGGCGAAGGGAAGGGGGGTTTAGGGAAAACAAAAGGAGAGGGAAAGTTAAGGAATCCAGGGAAAGGGCGCAATGGAGGGAGGGGGTGATGCATTAAGCAGGGGGGAAGAGAAAGGGAGGGAGGGAGGGAGCGGGGGAGGGAAAGATGGATGGAGGGTGTGAGATGAAAGGAGAGAGAGGGAGGGAAAGATGTATGTGCCAGTATGGTGGTGGAGGTGGTGGTGGGGGGGTACTTCTCCGAAGCATCCGCACCGCCTCTGCCCTCGTGGCCAATTACAGAGCAGCCTAGGTGGGGTGTGTGTGTGTGTGGGGGGGGGGGGGGGGTCAAGGGCGGTGCACTCCCGGAACCTTCTCAGAGGTGTACAGTAGACACAGAGTGATGGAGAGGAGGGCATCTCCGCCCGCATGCCGCTCACAGACTGACGGCATGCTAAATAGATGGGCGTCTGCAAGCTAGTGATGGGGGTTGGGGAGGGGTTGAGAGGGTGTATGGAGAGCTGTGTGAAATAGAAGGGCCGCGGGTGAGTCTGTGAGTGTGTGCGTGCGAGTGTACGTGTGTGTGTTTGTGCGGGCAGGAGAGAGGGGTGAAGGGGGGTGAGAGCCATATCGAAAAAAGAAAAGCGAAACGAGCAGGTTAGAGAAAGCCACCATTCCATCCAACAAATGATTTCCTCCTGTCCTTATCGACTGATCAAATGATGTGGCCGCCCCAAAACCACCAGTCCCTAAATGTCGACTGAGGTAAACATCACAATTTAAACATGGGCTGTCGCTGGCAACAGGCCAATCGATCGCAAACGTGATATTCCAAAACGGTCGCTATCTCATTATCAACTCAGGCTGGTTATTAATGTGGATTCCAGTAGGGCGCAGGATCGCACCAATTCTTAATTAATGCCGATAGCAAAATGCCAAACCTGATGAGGGACTGTGAGGAGGGATTAGCCGCCATAACAAACGTTCCCCTCGCCATGGCTTCTCCTCCCTGATTGGGACTCGACGAGGAATGACACGTCGGGTTCCAGGCTTCTCTTTTTCCACACGCACACCGCCATGCACTCACACACACACGCACACCGCCACGCACACACACACACACGCACACCGCCATGCACACACACACACACGCACACCGCCATGCACACACACACACACGCACACCGCCATGCACACACACACACGCACACCGCCATGCACACACACACACGCAAACGCACGGGCACACTTTTAATGAAGCCTTGTTCCCCGATACGACGTGGGCCGATCTCCTCGCTCTCCTGCGTAAACGGCGAGCGTTGTCCTAACTGCTCGGATTGACGGACGCTCATTAAAAACCTGCTCTGTCGATCCCCGCTGCTGTGGCCACGTGTACCATCAGCTAGAGATTCTCTGCCTTTGCTTTCCTTTTGTGAAAAGCCAACTAAATTTCTTCCAAGACATGTCGTGGTGCCAGGGATAGGACGGCGTGTGTGTGTGTGTGTGTGAGTGTGTGGGTGTGTTTGGCAGGTATTGTGAGGTATAGAGGAGGAGACATAATTCATGATATTTACAGCCATGTCCTGCAGCTAAGCGAGAACGCCGACCATCCACTGGTGATGAAGTGCTCTGTGTCCCCAGTCCAGAGTCACTCTGAGTTCAGCTAAAGTCACACCGATGTCTACGGTGAGACTCACAAGTGTTTTAGACCCGAGCTGTCTACTCGACACTGGAAAATGAGCTGTGTTTTCAACCAAGTGTATTATTGGGTTTTGACGGTTGCATAACTGTTGGCACAATGCCAGTGAGTATTTGTGTAGTGATAGCTAAAGAACTGTAATTGTAGTTTTACGATGGCACTATGGGTTTGAGCAATGACAGGACTGACATGAGTTGATGTGAATTTTTTTTTGCTAAATGGCAACTTGATGGCCGCAACAATTAAGAGTGATTACAGTAATGGCTGACCAGCATTTTGACTCCGAATGACGTACAAAATGAAGTACAATATTGCTTACCAGCACTGAGTCCTTCCCTATCATCTGGACACACAAGGGATGCAGCATTGTATCAGCATGTGTCATGCTGTTGCAATGATATCTGCACTGTATTGCACTTCAATTAGTGCACTCCAAACAAACTTCATAAAAGAGGACCTAAGAGGGACCTAAGAGACCTTTTTTGCTTTTAGCAAGTGGTCATAGAAAAGCAATGTTGCTGTACTTTGAAGAAGAAGATCCCACAATGTACTGTGGTTACAGAGTGTTCCTTTCATGTTCTTAGACGGGCGGAGGTACAGAGTTCTCTCACAAGCCCAGTCCCCCCCCCCCCCTCCCGCCCGTCCATTTTCACAGCTTTTCTCCTGCGTCCACAAATAGCTCTCAGCTTGTTCTGAAGCCTCCCACATGACAACGCGCGGCATTGCGTGCTCTCACGTTATCTCACACCTTACTTTGTCTGGGGAGAAGACCCCCCCCGCTTCCTTGAGCTTACGTGGAACATTTGGTCACTTGAGGCGCTCGCCAACTCCAAACTGTTCTCCTCAACCTGGAAGCACAAGCTGTCTCCCTCGCTCTGCTGTATGTACAGTATATGTTGACCGTACGAGGCCTCATGCATGTCAACATATTATATGAAGGCCTTTCCTCTAAATCCACATGGCAAACTCACACAGAAGGTCATTTATTTAGGTGTGGAAGGTTTGTAAATACTGGTCAGGGAAAAAATGCATATCAAATAAATAAGGAAGACGTTCATTTTGCTCCTCAAAAGACAGTACTTTATTTTGAAAAGGGAATGAATGTCATAGCCGGCTGTCAAAGTCAATGCCAAAGAGTGGCATATTATGGGATGGTAGAGATCTAAACGCCTTTTTCTACATTAAGCCAGTGTAAAGAACCTTTTTTAATATCTCAAAACGCCAACTTTACACTGAGAGCTAAACTGACACGCTGTGAGAGGACGTGAGGCGATCCTTCCTTTAGAGTCAGACAGCCTCAATTTGAAGCCGTTTCTCGCATTTCTCTGCTTCAGAAGGCAACTGTTTTTCTTTTTCTTTCTCTTTTCTACCGATTTCACATTGCGAGCACAATGTTCCCAATTAGTTAATAGGGAGACTGTGCGACCACAATTCAACCCATGTACTTCAAACGCAGTTCTCAACATTTGCAATTCAAAATTGCTTCAATGGGTAGCCAAGCAAAAAAAAATAAAAACACATCAAAATGCCAATCCACAATCGGGGGACACCTTGACGAAAAGGTGACAGATACCCCCACACTCCCTTAAAAATGGTGTCGCGCCGTGCAGGTATGAAGACTGGCTTCAAATAACAATCCCAAAAAGTGGAGCGTGTGCGAGCGTGTGTTTGCATGACTCATTCGGTCCTGGAGCGATCGGTATTAAATCACGAGTGAGAAGTAATGAATGTGTAGGCAGGGAGAGCTGGCAGAGCAGAGCACATTCAGACTGAACAGGGAGGCGTACGGCTGGGAGAGGAGATCTGAGAGTGGCTTGGCTGGATCCGGGTTCTATTATCCACTGTACAACTTTATTAGCATAGACGTGATTGTAAAGCAGCGAGCACTGTGCTACGACGTGCTATTGTCTATGTTTGAGCTCGGACTGGTTTGTGTGTTAATTTGAGGGAAAGTTGAATTCACCTGGGTGGGATCAGTGGAACACGTGCACACTGGCACGAGGACACTCCTGCACACACACACACACACACACACACAACCACAGATAGACAAACACTACACAAAAAGACCAACACCAACACAAAGAAACAAAGACAGATACACAAACACACACACATACACACACAGAAACAGCAAGTGACTGAAAGGAGAGTAGAAGGGGGGCTGACCTTTTGTCCATCACCAGCTCTCTACTTTACGGCCCCCGTCGCGTGCATCCTCCAGATTTATAGACGGCTCAAACCGGAAAATGTTACATTTGATGATTACCCCGTGCATGAATCATCATCCTTGTGATAAAGCATCGAGGATATGCGTGTCACTCTACACGCACATACACACCGCACAAGTAATGGCGGTGTGTATGTGCGTGCCGTGCCATGTGTGGATGAATGTGTGTGTGTGTGTGTGTGTTTGAGATGTCGGCCTAGAAAGCTTGCAGTGCAGTTGCGTGCGTATTGCTAAGTCGTGGGGCTCCAGTTTGCCACTCTAATGTATTCGGGAGCATCAAAGGCTGAAAGTTTAGAGCTTTAAAGGAGCTAGTCACTATTGATTCAGAGCTAAGCGTTGCTTCCCCTGTTCATTAGAGGGAGCTCTCCTCTGCATGTATGTGGGGCGATCGCACAAACAATGGGGCGCTCTAGGGGGAAAAACTGCTTCTTTGTTGTTTAGAGCAACATTTGTTCCAATCATTTCTTATTTTGCATTCGCGGGCTAAGCCGTGACTAATGAACGCTACCCTACCGGTTCAAATGCCGGAGGGGGAAAGTGTGTGTGTGTGTGTGTGTGGGGGGGGGGTGGTGTTGCAATTAATATGCCCTTTAATTGAGAGGAGAGAAGAAAAAAAAAATTAAGGGTCGATGCTGAGGAACGAGGAACGTAACGTCGGTCTAAAAATACACCAGGATGTTCTCATCGCTGTCTCCCAAGGACAAACGCAAGTTATTTCACCCCGAGCTTCACACCAAACGCGAGCAACCGTGTGAAGCCAAACGCAGATCCTGTCCATGTGTTTGTACGGCGCCAGTGTCCGCCTCCGTGTTGGCCTAGTAGAGATCTGGAACATCCGGACCCAGCTCATGGAGATGCTGACTTGTGAAGACACCCAAACAGGAAGCGGCACAGGCCCTTAGACCTGAACCACTTCTCTTCTTTTTTTTCAAATTTGGGGATGAGTTCCCTGAGTTGGCAGCTTGCAGGCCGATAATGCAGGAGACACTGCGGGCTGGGCCCTGGGCGGCGAAGGCTGCAGGATTTCTCTTGTCACTTAAGATAAGGGGAGAAATGGGAACGCTTGCTCTGGGACCAGCTAAGTGCCTGCCAATGTCCCCTTGGCTTTCTCTCCAGAACTGGCAGAGGCCCACCACATCACTATGATGCCCTCAAAAAGTTGTGAGGGCATCAAATAAAAAATAAAAAAAACTCATTCCCACAAATTGGGGGTTGAAGAGCTGGACAGAACCGATACTGACAAGGGCGCTCACTTAGAATCTAAAACTTTTTATTTCTTTATTTCCTCCTAAGACTTACAATAGATACTCGAGTCCCTCCCGATTAGTTTCTGGAGTCATGGATGATGACTCATCGCCCACGCATGTGGAAGGTACCAAACTACTGAAAGGACGACCAAGTTTGCAAACACATTTTTATGTTTTTCTCCAAAACACGGAAAATGCATTTCTGTTCCTTTGCTGTCCACCGTTGTCGTTTATTGGCTGCTGTTGTGTTTCTGTGTCTGTTTTGCAGTAAAAAAAAAAAAAAAAACGAAGCAAAGCCTGGGAACTCGCATCTCAGACAAGCCTTCCAGAAAAATCCCACAGAAGTAGCAGAGACAAAAGTGATGTTGGCCGTCAAAGCATGCTCCAGTGCTCCGTCGTCAAATAGAGATCGCTCCGCTCTGCCAGGTAACACACACCAGACCTGGGCTCAACTCTGCCCTGTCACCATATGCGTCTACTCATACTCGTACGTGGTGTCGGAACAGGGCCAAAAAAAGAAACGCATCTCCACTAATTAGCCCAACTAAAAAAATAAAAGAAATGGTGAAAACAGAAGCTTTTAAAGGCCTGTTCCTTGATTGAATTGAGCACATGTAATCCCTTCTCCAAATTCGGTAGTTGCTGCCGCGAACCCCTTCCCGAGAGACTATGTTCTGCGCCTCGTTTTGAAACAGCAGCTGGGAAGAGTTTCACACCTCTGACTGGGATGATGACAGCATGACTGGATATGGATTCAGTCTCAGTGGTGAGGTATCAAATTTGCGTTTAATTGATTCTTCTTCATTTGACACGGTTCAAACGGGGAATGTTGAGACTCATAACAAGTAATGTTGAGTACT
The DNA here is from genome assembly GCF_963692335.1 of Osmerus eperlanus. Taxonomy (NCBI): domain Eukaryota; kingdom Metazoa; phylum Chordata; class Actinopteri; order Osmeriformes; family Osmeridae; genus Osmerus; species Osmerus eperlanus. Next base: position 6,467,857 of record NC_085040.1, read on the forward strand.
CATAACAGCAAGTCTGTACTGAGTACTCTGACAATTATACATGGTAAAGAGTTGAAATGTCAACAGTCTTTCAAACAGTGGAGCCACAATAGGTTCCCAAGTGTAAAATAATAATACAAATGTGTCCCTCTATAAGGTTCTTAACACTATGAAGTAATAATATGGGCAAAGGACTTGTGTACTTTGTAGGTTGTGTGAAGTCTTTATCTGTATGTACTGTATCGATAGTACATGCCATTTGCTGGATTTAACTGTAAAATTTGACTGGTGTTGATGTTCTTTACTGGAATAAACTACAGCATAGAGTCCAAGACTAAATATATGTACGTACAATGAAGTTATCTATCTTATATTTGAGTTTCCTGGGATGATCCCTGGGTCTCAAACGCTGTGATGTGCTTAACCCTGGCGTGTCTAGGTTTAGACGCCTATATTACAGACACCCCTCCCCATCTCAGATACCTCCTCCCAGATGGGTTTTGTTGATGATGTTCCTACGCTCATAAATAACCCCCCACCCACCCGCGCGCACACCCCCGCCCGCCCCCACCTCCTGCACAAGAAGGTCAGGACTCCAGCAAAGCGCCATTCGTTTTGAGGGTAATTGCGTCAGATTGAACCTGAAATACCGTCACCCCCCCCCACCACCACCTCAGTCCCTGTAAGATTAGTGGCGAGGTCGTGAGCGGATCGATGGCCGTGCGGCTGGTGCCATGCAGGCAGGCGGGCTAGAAAGGTGGGGGACAGGGAAAGGGAGAGAGAGACAGAGAGAGAGAGAGAGAGAGAGGGGGGGGGGGGGGGACTGAGGGATGGGAAGGTCAATGGTGGTGATCGCACTCGATTTGGCAAGATCGGTGGTGTGTCGGTATCTTTAACTTTGAAGGGGAAGAATAATGGGGGGGGTGGGATGGTTTATGGACGTGGGGCGGGTAGATGACGAGGGCCGACGGCGCCAGGCAAGGCCAGGGAGCCGGAGGGAGCCGGAGGGAGCCGGAGGGGAGCCTGAGGGGAGCCGGAGGGAGCCGGAGGGAGCCGGAGGGAGCCGGAGGGAGCCTGAGGGAGCCTGAGGGAGCCGGAGGGAGCCGGAGGGAGCCGGAGGGGAGCCGGAGGGAGCCTGAGGGAGCCTGAGGGAGCCGGAGGGAGCCTGAGGGAGCCGGAGGGAGCCGGAGGGAGCCTGAGGGAGCCTGAGGGAGCCGGAGGGAGCCGGAGGGAGCCGGAGGGGGCCGGAGGGGAGCCGGAGGGAGCCGGAGGGGAGCCGGAGGGGAGCCGGAGGGGAGCCGGAGGGAGCCTGAGGGAGCCGGAGGGGAGCCGGAGGGAGCCGGAGGGAGCCGGAGGGAGCCGGAGGGGAGCCTGAGGGAGCCGGAGGGAGCCGGAGGGGAGCCGGAGGGAGCCGGAGGGGAGCCGGAGGGAAGCCGGAGGGAGCCGGAGGGGGCCGGAGGGGAGCCAGAGGGGAGCCGGAGGGAGCCGCAGGGTTTGTCTTGGTGGGGGAGGGAGGACCGTGGGGATGAAGGCAGCTGACACGTCCGATGGCAGGCCCGTCTGTTTACCGCCTTTATGAACCGGAACGACCACCCCACCTGCGAACGGCGGCCGCCTTCGCAGCTCTCCACGGTCGACGGAGTGAGTGCGAGGGTTCGCTTCTTTCGTTTTTATATTCTTTTTTCGGGGTGAACTGAGAAGGACGCAGAGCCAGCAGACACCTGACCCCCTCCTTTTTCATCTCCTCCTTTGATCGCAACCTCGCATGTTTTCTTTTTGGTTTCCT